>NW_026962895.1:0-26645 GCF_032445375.1 Bacillus rossius redtenbacheri
GGCAGGCAATGAGGCATTTAATTAGGCAGGCAGTTAGGCAGTTTATTAGGCAGGCATTTAGGCAGGCAAGTCAGCAGTTAATTAGGCAGGCAATTAAGCAGTTATTTAGGCAGGCATGAAGGCAGGCAATTAGGCATGCAATTAGGAAGTTAATTAGGCAATTAATTAGGCAGTTAATTAGGCAGGCAATTAGGCAGTCAAATATGCGGGCAATTAGGCAGTTAATTAGGCAGGCAATTAGGCAGGTAACAAGGCAGGCTTTTAGGCAGGCAATGAGGCAGTTAATTAGGCGGGCAAATAGGCAGGCAATCCAGCAGTTAATTAGGCAGGCAATAAGGCAGTTTATTAGGCAGTTAATTAGGCAGTTAATTAGGCAGGCAATTAGGCAGTTAATTAGGCAGGCAATTAGGCAGGCAATAAGGCAGGCTTTTAAGCAGGCAATGAGGCAGTTAATTAGGCGGGCAATTAGGAAGGCAATCCAGCAGTTAATTAGGCAGGCAATTAGGCAGGCTTTTAGGCAGGCAATGAGGCAGGTTATTAGGCGGAATATAAGGCATGCAATTATGCAGGCAATTAGGCAGTTAATTAGGCAGGTAATTAGGAAGGCAATTAGGCAGGAAATTAGGCAGGCAATTAGGCAGGCAATAAGGCAGTTAATTAGGCAGGCAATAAGGCAGTTAAATAGGCAGTTACTTAGGCAGTTAATTAGGCAGTTAATTAGGCAGGCAATTAGGCAGGCATTTATGCAGGCAATTAGGCAGTTAATTAGGCAGGCAACAAGGCAGGCTTTTAGGAAGGCAATGAGGCAGTTAATTAGGCGGGCAATTAGGAAGGCAATCCAGCAGTTAATTAGTCAGGTAAATAGGCAGTTAATTAGGCAGTTAATTAGGCAGTTAATTAGGCAGTTAATTAGGCAGGCAATTAGGCAGGCAATTAGGTAGGCAATAGGGCAGGCTTTAAGGCAGGCAATGAGGCAGGTAATTAGGCGGGCAATAAGCAGGCAATCCAGCAGTTAATAAGGCAGGCAATTAGGCAGTTAATTTGGCAGGCATTAAGGCAGGCAATTAGGCAGGCTTTAAGGCAGGCAATGAGGCAGTAATTAGGCGGACAATTAGGCAGGCAATTAGGCAGTTAATTAGGCAGGCAATTTGGCAGGCAATCCAGCATTTACTTAGGCAGGCAATTAGGCAGTTAATTAGGCAGGCATTAAGGCAGGCAATTAGGCAGGCAATTAGGTAGTTAATTAGGCAGTTAATTAGAAAGTTAATTAGGCAGGCAATTAGGCAGTAAATTAGGCAGGCAACAATGCAGGCTTTTAGGCAGGCAATGAGGCAGTTAATTAGGCGGGCAATTAGGCAGGCAATCCAGCAGTTAATTAGGCAGGCAATTAGGCAGTTAATTAGGTACTTAATTAGGCAGTTAATTAGGTAGGCATTAAGGCAGGAAATTAGGCAGGCAATTAGGCAGGCAATTAGGCAGTTAATTAGGCAGTTAATTAGGCAGGCCATTAGGCAGGCATTTATGCAGGAAATTAGGCAGTTAATTAGGCAGGCATTAAGGCAGGCAGTTAGGCAGGCTTTAAGGCAGGCAATGAGGCAGTTAATTAGGCGGGCAATTAGGCAGGCATTAGGCAGGCAGTTAGGCAGTTAATTAGGCAGGCAATTAGGCAGGCAATCCAGCATTTACTTAGGCAGGCAATTAGGCAGTTAATTAGGCAGGCATTAAGGCAGGCAATTAGGCAGGCAATTAGGCAGTTAATTAGGCGGGCAATTAGGCAGGCAATCCAGCAGTAATTAGGCAGGCAATTAGGCAGTTAATTAAGCACTTAATTAGGCAGTTAATTAGGTAGGCATTAAGGCAGGCAATTAGACAGGCAACAAGGCAGGCTTTTAGGCAGGCAATGAGGCAGGTAATTAGGCGGAAAATAAGGCATTTAATTATGCAGGCAATTAGGCAGTTAATTAGGCAGGTAATTAGGAAGGCCATTAGGCAGGAAATTAGGCAGGCAATTAGTCAGTCAAATAGGCAGGCAATAAGGCAGGCTTTAAGGCAGGCAATGAGGCAGTTAATTAGGCAGTTAATTAGGCAGTTAATTAGGCAGTTAATTAGGCATTTAATTAGGCAGGCAATTAGTCAGTCAATTAGGCAGGCAATAAGGCAGGCTTTAAGGCAGGCAATGTGGCAGTTAATTAGGCGGGCAATTAAGAAGGCAATCCAGCAGTTAATTAGGCAGGCAATTAGGCAGGCTTTTAGGCAGGAAATGAGGCAGGTAATTTGGCGGGAAATAAGGCATGCAATTATGCAGGCAATTAGGCAGTTAATTAGGCAGGTAATTAGGAAGGCAATTAGGCAGGAAATTAGGCAGGCAATTAGGCAGGCAATTAGGCAGTTAATTAGGCAAGCAATAAGGCAGTTAATTAGGCAGTTAATTAGGCAGTTAATTAGGCAGGCAATTAGGCAGGCATTTATGCAGGCAATTAGGCAGTTAATTAGGCAGGCAATTAGGCAGGCAACAAGGCAGGCTTTTAGGCAGGCAATGAGGCAGTTAATTAGGCGGGCAATTAGGAAGGCAATCCAGCAGTTAATTAGGCAGGCAAATAGGCAGTTAATTAGGCACATAATTAGGCAGTTAATTAGGCAGTTAATTAGGCAATCAATTAGGCAGGCAATTAGGCAGGCAATTAGGTAGGCAATAGGGCAGGCTTTAAGGCAGGCAATGAGGCAGGTAATTAGGCGGGCAATAAGGCAGGCAATAAGGCATGCAATTAGGCAATTAATTAGGCAGTTAATTAGGCAGTTAACTAGGAAGGCAATTAGGCATGCAATTAGGCAGTTAATTAAGCAGTTAATTGGGTAGTTTATAAGGCAGGCAATTAGGCAGGCAATTATGCAGGCAAATAGGCAGGCAATTAGGCAGGCAATTAGGCAGGCAATTATGCAGGTAATTAGGCAGGTAATTAGGCAGTTAATTAGGCAGGCAATTAGGCAGTTAATAAGGCAGGCGATTAGGCAGGCAATCCAGCAGTTAATTAGGCAGCCAATTAGGCAGTTATTTAGGTAGGCATTAAGGCAGGCAATTAGGCAGGCAATTAGGCAGTTAATTAGCAATTAATTAGGCAGTTTATTAGGCAGGCAATTAGGCAGGCAAATATGCGGGCAATTAGGCAGTTAATTAGGCAGGCAATTAGGCAGGCAACAAGGCAGGCTTTTAGGCAGGCAATGAGGCAGTTAATTAGGCGGGCAATTAGGGGGGCAATCCAGCAGTTAATTAGGCAGGCAATAAGGCAGTTAATTAGGCAGTTAATTAGGCAGGCAATTAGGCATTTAATTAGGCAGGCAATTAGACAGGCAACAAAGCAGGCTTTTAGGCAGGCAATGAGGCAGTTAATTAGGCGGGCAATTAGGAAGGTAATCCAGCAGTTAATTAGGCAGGCAAATAGGCAGTTAATTAGGCAGTTAATTAGGCAGTTATTTATGCAGGCAATTAGGCAGGCAATTAGGCAGGCAATTAGGCAGGCAATAAGGCAGGCTTTTAGGCAGGCAATGGGGTAGGTAATTAGGCAGGCAATAAGGAAGGCAATTAGGCAGTTAATTAAGCAGTTAATTAGGCAGGCAATTAGGCAGTTAATTAGGCAGTTAATTATGCAGGCAATTAGGCAGGCAATTAGGTAGGCACTAAAGCATGCTTTAAGGCAGGCAATGAGGCAGGTAATTAGGCGGGAAATAAGGCTGGCAACTAGGCGGGCAATTAGGCAATTAATAAGGCAGTTAATTAGGCAGTTAACTAGGAAGGCAATTAGGCAGTTAATTATGCAGGCAATTAGGCAGGAATTAGGCAGGCTTTAAGTAGGCAATGAGGCAGGTAATTAGGCGGGCAATAAGGCAGGCAAATTGGCAGGCAATTAGTTAATTAATTAGGCAGTTAATTAGGCAGTTAATTAGGCAGGCAATTAGGCAGGCAATTAGGCAGGCAATTAGTTAGGCAATAAGGCCGGCTTTAAGGCAGGCAATGAGGCAGGTAATTAGGCGATAAATAAGGCAGGCAATTAGGCAGGCAATTAGGCATTTAATTAGGCAGTTAATTAGGCAGTTAACTAGGAAGGCAATACAGCAGTTATTTAGGCAGGCAAATAAGCAGTTAATTAGGCAGTTAATTAGGCAGTTTATTAGGCAGTTAATTAGGCAGTTATTTAGGCAGGCAATTAGGCAGGCAATTAGGCAGGCAATAAGGCAGGCTTTAAGGCAGGCAATGAGGCAGGTAATTAAGCGGGCAATAAGGCAGGCAATTAGGCAGGCAAAAAGGCAATTAATTAGGCAGTTAATTAGGCAGTTAACTAGGAAGGCAATTAGGCAGGCAATTAGGCAGTTAATTAAGCAATTAATTAGGCAGTTAATTTGGCAGTTATTAGGCAGGCAATTAGGCAGGCAATTATGCAGGCAAATAGGCAGTTAATTAGTCAGGCAATTGAGCAGGCAATTATGCAGGCAATTAGGCAGTTAATTAAGCAGGCAATTAGGCAGTTAATTAGGCAGGCAATTAGGCTGGCAGTAAGGCAGGCTTTTAGGCAGGCAATGAGGCATTTAATTAGGCAGGCAGTTAGGCAGTTTATTAGGCAGGCATTTAGGCAGGCAAGTCAGCAGTTAATTAGGCAGGCAATTAAGCAGTTATTTAGGCAGGCATGAAGGCAGGCAATTAGGCATGCAATTAGGAAGTTAATTAGGCAATTAATTAGGCAGTTAATTAGGCAGGCAATTAGGCAGTCAAATATGCGGGCAATTAGGCAGTTAATTAGGCAGGCAATTAGGCAGGTAACAAGGCAGGCTTTTAGGCAGGCAATGAGGCAGTTAATTAGGCGGGCAAATAGGCAGGCAATCCAGCAGTTAATTAGGCAGGCAATAAGGCAGTTTATTAGGCAGTTAATTAGGCAGTTAATTAGGCAGGCAATTAGGCAGTTAATTAGGCAGGCAATTAGGCAGGCAATAAGGCAGGCTTTTAAGCAGGCAATGAGGCAGTTAATTAGGCGGGCAATTAGGAAGGCAATCCAGCAGTTAATTAGGCAGGCAATTAGGCAGGCTTTTAGGCAGGCAATGAGGCAGGTTATTAGGCGGAATATAAGGCATGCAATTATGCAGGCAATTAGGCAGTTAATTAGGCAGGTAATTAGGAAGGCAATTAGGCAGGAAATTAGGCAGGCAATTAGGCAGGCAATAAGGCAGTTAATTAGGCAGGCAATAAGGCAGTTAAATAGGCAGTTACTTAGGCAGTTAATTAGGCAGTTAATTAGGCAGGCAATTAGGCAGGCATTTATGCAGGCAATTAGGCAGTTAATTAGGCAGGCAACAAGGCAGGCTTTTAGGAAGGCAATGAGGCAGTTAATTAGGCGGGCAATTAGGAAGGCAATCCAGCAGTTAATTAGTCAGGTAAATAGGCAGTTAATTAGGCAGTTAATTAGGCAGTTAATTAGGCAGTTAATTAGGCAGGCAATTAGGCAGGCAATTAGGTAGGCAATAGGGCAGGCTTTAAGGCAGGCAATGAGGCAGGTAATTAGGCGGGCAATAAGGCAGGCAATCCAGCAGTTAATAAGGCAGGCAATTAGGCAGTTAATTTGGCAGGCATTAAGGCAGGCAATTAGGCAGGCTTTAAGGCAGGCAATGAGGCAGTAATTAGGCGGACAATTAGGCAGGCAATTAGGCAGTTAATTAGGCAGGCAATTTGGCAGGCAATCCAGCATTTACTTAGGCAGGCAATTAGGCAGTTAATTAGGCAGGCATTAAGGCAGGCAATTAGGCAGGCAATTAGGTAGTTAATTAGGCAGTTAATTAGAAAGTTAATTAGGCAGGCAATTAGGCAGTAAATTAGGCAGGCAACAATGCAGGCTTTTAGGCAGGCAATGAGGCAGTTAATTAGGCGGGCAATTAGGCAGGCAATCCAGCAGTTAATTAGGCAGGCAATTAGGCAGTTAATTAGGTACTTAATTAGGCAGTTAATTAGGTAGGCATTAAGGCAGGAAATTAGGCAGGCAATTAGGCAGGCAATTAGGCAGTTAATTAGGCAGTTAATTAGGCAGGCCATTAGGCAGGCATTTATGCAGGAAATTAGGCAGTTAATTAGGCAGGCATTAAGGCAGGCAGTTAGGCAGGCTTTAAGGCAGGCAATGAGGCAGTTAATTAGGCGGGCAATTAGGCAGGCAATTAGGCAGGCAGTTAGGCAGTTAATTAGGCAGGCAATTAGGCAGGCAATCCAGCATTTACTTAGGCAGGCAATTAGGCAGTTAATTAGGCAGGCATTAAGGCAGGCAATTAGGCAGGCAATTAGGCAGTTAATTAGGCGGGCAATTAGGCAGGCAATCCAGCAGTAATTAGGCAGGCAATTAGGCAGTTAATTAAGCACTTAATTAGGCAGTTAATTAGGTAGGCATTAAGGCAGGCAATTAGACAGGCAACAAGGCAGGCTTTTAGGCAGGCAATGAGGCAGGTAATTAGGCGGAAAATAAGGCATTTAATTATGCAGGCAATTAGGCAGTTAATTAGGCAGGTAATTAGGAAGGCCATTAGGCAGGAAATTAGGCAGGCAATTAGTCAGTCAAATAGGCAGGCAATAAGGCAGGCTTTAAGGCAGGCAATGAGGCAGTTAATTAGGCAGTTAATTAGGCAGTTAATTAGGCAGTTAATTAGGCATTTAATTAGGCAGGCAATTAGTCAGTCAATTAGGCAGGCAATAAGGCAGGCTTTAAGGCAGGCAATGAGGCAGGTAATTAGGCGGGCAATAAGGCAGGCAATTAGGCAGGCAATTAGGCAATTAATTAGGCAGTTAATTAAGCAGTTAACTAGGAAGGCAATTTGGCAGGCAATTAGGCAGTTAATTAAGCAGTTAATTAGGCAGTTAATTAGGCAGGCAATTAGGCAGGCAATTATGCAGGCAACTAGAAAGGCAAATAGGCAGGCAATTAGACAGGCAATTATGCAGGCAATTAGGCAGTTAATTAGGCAATTAATTAGGCAGGCAATTAGGCAGGCAATTAGGCAGGCAATAAGGCAGGCAATAAGGCAGGCAATTAGGCAGGCAATAAGGCAGGCTTTAAGGCAGGCAATGAGGCAGGTAATAAGGCGAGCAATAAGGCAGGCAATTAGGCAATTAATTAGGCAGTTAATTAGGCAGTTAACTAGGAATGCAATTAGGCAGGCAATTAGACAGTTAATTAAGCAGTTAATTAGGCAGTTAATTAGGCAGGCAAATAGGCAGGCAAAAATGCAGGCAAATAGACAGGAAATTAGGCAGGCAATTAGACAGGCAAATATGCAGGCAATTAGGCAGTAATTAGGCATTTAATTAGGCAGGCAATTAGGCAAGCAATTAGGCAGGCAATAAGGCAGGCTTTAAGGCAGGCAATGAGGCAGGTAATTATGCCGGCAATAAGGCAGGCAATTAGGCAGGCAATTAGGCAATTAATTAGGCAGTTAATTAGGCAGTTAACTAGAAAGGCAATAAGCAGTTTATTAGGCAGGAAAATAAGCAGTTAATTAGGCAGTTAATTAGGCAGTAAATTAGGCAGTTATTTAGGCAGGCAATTAGGCAGGCAATTAGGCAGTTAATTAAGCAATTAATTAGGCAGTTAATTAGGCAGTTTATTAAGCAGTTTATTAGGCAGTTAATTAGGCAGGCAATTAGGCAGGCAATTATGCAGGCAAATAGCCAGTTAATTAAGCAGTTAATTAGGCAGTTAATTAGGCAGTTAATTAGGCAGGCAATTATGCGGGCAATAATGCAGGCAATTAGGCAGTTAATTAGGCAGGCAATTATGCAGTTAATTAGGCAGTTTATTATGCAGTTAATTAGGCAGGCATTTAGGCAGTTTATTAGGCAGGCAATTAGGCAGGCAATAAGGCAGGCTTTAAGGCAGGCAATGAGGCAGGTAATTATGCGGGCAATAAGGCAGGCAATTAGGCAGGCAATTAGGCAATTAATTAGGCAGTTAATTAGGCAGTTAACTAGTAAGGCAATAAGCAGTTTATTAGGCAGGAAAATAAGCAGTTAATTAGGCAGTTAATTAGGCAGTTAATTAGGCAGTTATTTAGGCAGGCAATTAGGCAGGCAATTAGGCAGGCAATAAGGCAGGCTTTAAGGAGGGCTATGAGGCAGGTAATTAAGCGGGCAATAAGGCAGGCAATTAGGCAGGCAATTAGGCAATTAATTAGGCAGTTAATTAGGCAGTTAACTAGAAAGGCAATAAGCAGTTTATTAGGCAGGAAAATAAGCAGTTAATTAGGCAGTTAATTAGGCAGTTAATTAGGCAGTTATTTAGGCAGGCAATTAGGCAGGCAATTAGGCAGGCAATAAGGCAGGCTTTAAGGCAGGCAATGAGGCAGGTAATTAAGCGGGCAATAAGGCAGGCAATTAGGCAGGCAATTAGGCAATTAATTAGGCAGTTAATTAGGCAGTTAACTAGAAAGGCAATTAGGCAGGAAATTAGGCAGTTAATTAAGCAATTAATTAGGCAGTTAATTAGGCAGTTTATTAAGCAGTTTATTAGGCAGTTAATAAGGCAGGCTTTTAGGCAGGCAATGGGGCAGGTAATTAGGCGGGCAATAAGGCAGGCAATTAGGCAGGCAATTAGTCAATTAATTAGGCCGTTAATTAGGCAGTTAACTAGGAAGGCAATTAGGCATGCAATTAGGCAGTTAATTATTCAGTTAATTAGGCAGGCAATTAGGCAGGCGATAAAGCAGTTAGTTAGGCAGGCAATTAGGCAGGCAATTAGGCAGGCAATAAGGCAGGCTTTAAGGCAGGCAATGAGGCAGGTAATTAGGCGGGCAATAAGGCAGGCAATTAGGCAGTTAATTAGGCAGTTAAATAGGCAGTTAATTAAGCAGGCAATTAGGCAGGCATTTATGCAGGCAGTTAATTAGGCAGGCAATTAGGCAGGCAACAAGGCAGGCTTTTAGGCAGGCAATGAGGCAGTTAATTAGGCGGGCAATTAGGAAGGCAATCCAGCAGTTAATTAGGCAGGGAAAAAGGCAGTTAATTAGGCAGTTAATTAGGCAGTTAATTAGGCAGGCTATTAGGCAGGCAATTAGGCATGCAATAAGGCAGGCTTTAAGGCAGGCAATGAGGCAGGTAATTAGGCAGGCAATAAGCCAGGCAATTAGGCAGGCAATAAGGCATTTAATTAGGCAGTTAATTAGGCAGTTAACTAGGAAGGCAATTAGGAAGGCAATTAGGCAGTTAATTAAGCAGTCAATTAGGCAGGCAATTAGGCAGGCAATTATGCAGGCAAATAGACAGGCAATTAGGCAGGCAATTAACAGGCAATTATGCAGGCAATTAGGCAGTTAATAAGGCAGTTAATTAGGCAGGCAATTAGGCAGGCAATTAGGCAGGCAATAAGGCAGGCTTTAAGGCAGGCAATGAGGCAGGTAATTAAGCGGAAATAAGGCAGGCAATTAGGCAGGCAATTAGGCAATTAATTAGGCAGTTTATTAGGCAGTTAACTAGGAAGGCAATTAGGCAGGCAATTAGGCAGTTGATTAAGCAATTAATTAGGCAGTTGATTAGGCAGTTAATTAAGCAGTTTATTAGGCAGTTAATTAGGCAGGCAATTAGGCAGGCAATTATGCAGGCAAATAGTCAGTCAATTAGGCAGGCAATTAGGCAGGCAATTATGCAGGCAATTAGGCAGTAAATTAGGCAGGCAATTAGGCATTTAATAAGGCAGGCAATCAGGCAGGCAATAAGGCAGGCTTTTAGGCAGGCAATGAGGCATTTAATTAGGCAGGCAGTTAGGCAGTTTATTAGGCAGGCAATTAGGCAGGCAATCCAGCAGTTAATTAGGCAGGCAATAAGGCAGTTATTTAGGCAGGCATTAAGGCAGGCAATTAGGCAGACAATTAGGCAGTTAATTAGGCAATTATTAAGCAGGCAGGCAATTAGGCAGGTAACAAGGCAGGCTTTTAGGCAGGCAATGAGGCAGTTAATTAGGCGGGCAATTAGGCAGGCAATCCAGCAGTTAATTAGGCAGGCAATAAGGCAGTTAATAAGGCAGTTAATTCGGCAGTTAATTAGGCAGGCAATTAGGCAGTTAATTAGGCAGGCAATTAGGCAGGCAACAAGGCAGGCTTTTAGGCAGGCAGTGAGGCAGTTAATTAGGCGGGCAATTAGGAAGGCAATCCAGCAGTTATTAGGCAGGCAATTAGGCAGGCTTTTAGGCAGGCAATGAGGCAGGTAATTAGGCGGGAAATAAGGCATGCAATTATGCAGGCAATTAGGCAGTTAATTAGGCAGGTAATTAGGAAGGCAATTAGGCAGGAAATTAGGCAGGCAATTAGGCGGGCAATTAGGCAGTTAATTAGGCAAGCAATAAGGCAGTTAATTAGGCAGTTAATTAGGCAGTTAATTAGGCAGGCATTTATGCAGGCAATTAGACAGTTAATTAGGCAGGCAATTAGGCAGGCAACAAGGCAGGCTTTTAGGCAGGCAATGAGGCAGTTAATTAGGCGGGCAATTAGGAAGGCAATCCAGCAGTTAATTAGGCAGGCAAATAGGCAGTTAATTAGGCACTTAATTAGGCAGTTAATTAGGCAGTTAATTAGGCAGTTAATTAGGCAGTTAATTAGGCAGGCAATTTTGCAGGCAATTAGGTAGGCAATAGGGCAGGCTTTAAGGCAGGCAATGAGGCAGGTAATTAGGCGGGCAATAAGGCAGGCAATAAGGCAGGCAATTAGGCAATTAATTAGGCAGTTAACTAGGAAGGCAATTAGGCATGCAATTAGGCAGTTTATTAAGCAGTTAATTATGCAGTTAATTAGGCAGGCAATTAGGCAGGCAATTAGGCAGGCAAATAGGCAGACAATTAGGCAGGCAATTAGGCAGGCAATTATGCAGGTAATTAGGCAGGTGATTAGGCAGTTAATTAGGCAGGCAATTAGGCAGTTAATAAGGCAGGCAATTAGGCAGGCATTAAGGCAGGCTTTTAGGCAGGCAATGAGGCATTTAATTAGGCAGGCGATAAGGCAGGCAATCCAGCAGTTAATTAGGCAGGCAATTAGGCAGTTATTTAGGCAGGCATTAAGGCAGGCAATTAGGCAGGCAATTAGGCAGTTAATTAGCAATTAATTAGGCAGTTAATTAGGCAGGCAATTAGGCAGGCAAATATGCGGGCAATTAGGCAGTTAATTAGGCAGGCAATTAGGCAGGCAACAAGGCAGGCTTTTAGGCAGGCAATGAGGCAGTTAATTAGGCGGGCAATTAGGGAGGCAATCCAGCAGTTAATTAGGCAGGCAATAAGGCAGTTAATTAGCAGTTAATTAGGCAGTTAATTAGGCAGGCAATTAGGCAGTTAATTAGGCAGTTAATTAGGCAGTTAATTAGGCAGTTAATAATGCATGCAATTAGGCAGGCAATTAGGCAGGCAATAAGGCAGGCTTTTAGGCAGGCAATGGGGTAGGTAATAAGGCAGGCAATAAGGAAGGCAATCAGGCAGGCAATTAGGCAATTAATTAGGCCGTTAATTAGGCAGTCAACTAGGAAGGTAATTAGGCAGGCAATTAGGCAGTTAATTAAGCAGTTAATTAGGCAGGCAATTAGGCAGTTAATTAGGCAGTTTATTATGCAGGCAATTAGGCAGGCAATTAGGCAGGCAATAAAGCAGGCTTTAAGGCAGAATTTTAGGCAGGCAATGAGGCAGTTAATTAGGCGGGCAATAAGAAAGGCAATTTAGCAGTTAATTAGGCAGGCAATAAGGCAGTTAATTAGCAGTTAATTAGGCAGTTAATTAGGCAGGCAATGAGGCAGGTAATTAAGCGGGCAATAAGGCAGGCAATTAGGCAGGCAATTAGGCAATTAATTAGGCAGTTTATTAGGCAGTTAACTAGGAAGGCAATTAGGCAGGCAATTAGGCAGTTGATTAAGCAATTAATTAGGCAGTTGATTAGGCAGTTAATTAAGCAGTTTATTAGGCAGTTAATTAAGCAGGCAATTAGGCAGGCAATTATGCAGGCAAATAGGCAGTCAATTAGGCAGGCAATTAGGCAGGCAATTATGCAGGCAATTAGGCAGTAAATTAGGCAGGCAATTAGGCATTTAATAAGGCAGGCAATCAGGCAGGCAATAAGGCAGGCTTTTAGGCAGGCAATGAGGCATTTAATTAGGCAGGCAGTTAGGCAGGTTATTAGGCAGGCAATTAGGCAGGCAATCCAGCAGTTAATTGAGCAGGCAATAAGGCAGTTATTTAGGCAGGCATTAAGGCAGGCAATTAGGCAGACAATTAGGCAGTTAATTAGGCAATTATTAAGCAGGCAGGCAATTAGGCAGGTAACAAGGCAGGCTTTTAGGCAGGCAATGAGGCAGTTAATTAGGCGGGCAATTAGGCAGGCAATCCAGCAGTTAATTAGGCAGGCAATAAGGCAGTTAATAAGGCAGTTAATTCGGCAGTTAATTAGGCAGGCAATTAGGCAGTTAATTAGGCAGGCAATTAGGCAGGCAACAAGGCAGGCTTTTAGGCAGGCAATGAGGCAGTTAATTAGGCGGGCAATTAGGAAGGCAATCCAGCAGTTATTAGGCAGGCAATTAGGCAGGCTTTTAGGCAGGCAATGAGGCAGGTAATTAGGCGGGAAATAAGGCATGCAATTATGCAGGCAATTAGGCAGTTAATTAGGCAGGTAATTAGGAAGGCAATTAGGCAGGAAATTAGGCAGTTAATTAGGCAGGCAATTTTGCAGGCAATTAGGTAGGCAATAGGGCAGGCTTTAAGGCAGGCAATGAGGCAGGTAATTAGGCGGGCAATAAGGCTGGCAACTAGGCAGGCAATTAGGCAATTAATTAGGCAGTTAATTAGGCAGTTAACTAGGAAGGCAATTAGGCAGTTAATTATGCAGGCAATTAGGCAGGCAATTAGGCAGGCTTTTAAGTAGGCAATGAGGCAGGTAATTAGGCGGGCAATAAGGCAGGCAAATAGGCAGGCAATTAGTTAATTGATTTGGCCGTTAATTTGGCAGTTAACTAGGAAGGCAATTAGGCAGGCAATTAGGCATTTAATTAGGCAGTTTATTAAGCAGTTAATTAGGCAGGCAATTAGGCAGGCATTTATGCAGGCAATTAGGCAGTTAATTAAGCAGGCAATTAGGCAGGCAACAAGGCAGAATTTTAGGCAGGCAATGAGGCAGTTAATTAGGCGGGCAATAAGGAAGGCAATTTAGCAGTTAATTAGGCAGGCAAATAGGCAGTTAATTGGGCTGTTAATTAGACAGTTAATTAGGCAGGTAATTAGGCAAGCAATAAGGCAGGCTATTAGGCAGGCAATAAGGCAGGCTTTAAGGCAGGCAATGAGGCAGGTAATTAGGCGGGCAATAAGGCAGGCAATTAGGCAGGCAATTAGGCAATTAATTAGGCAGTTAATTAGGCAGTTAACTAGGAAGGCAATAAGGCAGGCAATTAGGCAGTAATTAAGCAGTTAATTAGGCAGTTAATTAGGCAGGCAATTAGGCAGGCAATAATGCAGGCAAGTAGGCAGGCAATTAGGCAGGCAATTATGCAGGCAATTATGCAGGCAATAAGGCAGGCAATCCAGCAGTTAATTAGGCAGGCAATTAGGCAGTTATTTAGGCAGGCATTAAAGCAGGCTATTAGGCAGGCAATTAGGCAGTTAATTAGGCAATTAGTTAGGCAGTAAATTAGGCAGGCAATTAGGCAGGCAAATATGCGGGCAATTAGGCAGTTAATTAGGCAGGCATTTAGGCAGGTAACAAGGCAGGCTTTTAAGCAGGCAATGAGGCAGTTAATTAGGCGGGCAATTAGGCAGGCAATCCAGCAGTTAATTAGGCAGGCAATAAGGCAGTTAATTAGGCAGTTAATTAGGCAGTTAATCAGGCAGTTAATAAACAGGGAATTAGGCAGGCAATTATGCAGTCAATCCAGCAGTTAATTAGGCAGGCAATTAGGCAGTTAATTAGGCAGTTAATTAGGCAGGCATTAAGGCAGGCAATTAGGCAGTCAATTAGGCAGTTAATTAGGCAGTTAATTAGGCAGTTAATAAGGCAGGCAATTAGCAGGCAATTATGCAGTAAATTAGGCAATTAATTAGGCAGGCATTAAGGCAGGCAATTAGGCAGGCCATTATTCAGTTAATTAGGCAGTTAATTAGGCAGGCAATAAGGCAGGCAATAATGCAGGCAATTAGGCAGTTAATTAGGCATGCAATTAGACAGGCAATTAGGCAGGCAACAAGGCAGGCATTTCAGCAGGCAATGAGGCAGTTAATTAGGCGGAAATTAGGCAGACAATCCAGCAATTAATAAGGCAGGCAATTAGGCAGTTAATTAGGCAGTTAATTAGACAGTTAATTTGGCAGTTTTTTAGGCAGGCAATTAGGCATTTAATTAGGCAGTTAATTAGGCAGGCAATTAGGCAGCCAATAAGGCAGTTAATTAGGCAGGCAATAAGGCAGGCAATTAGGCTGTCAATTAGGCAGGCAATTAGGCAAATAATTAGGCAGTTAATTAGGCAGTAAATTAGGCAGGCAATTAGGCAGGCAATTATGCAGGCAATTAGGCAGTTAATTAGGCAGGCAATTAGAGAGGCAATAAGGAATGATTTTAGGCAGGCAATGAGGCAGTTAATTAGGCGGGCAATTAGGCAGGCAATTAGGCAGATAATTAGACAGGCAGTTAGGCAGTTAATTAGGCAGGCAATTAGTCAGGCAATCTAGCAGTTAATTATGCAGGCAATTAGGCAGTTTATTAGGCAGGCATTAAGGCAGGCAATTAGGCAGGCAATTAGGCAGTTAATTAGGCAGGCATTAAGGCAGGCAATTAGGCAGGCATTTAGGCAGTTAATTAGGCAGTTAATTAGGCAGTTAATAAACAGGGAATTAGGCAGGCAATTATGCAGTTAATTAGGCAGTTAATTAGGCAGGCAATTAGGCAGGCAACAAGGCAGGCTTTTAGGCAGGCAATGAGGCAGTTAATTAGGCGGGCAATTAGGCAAGCAATCCAGCAGTAAATAAGGCAGGCAATTAGGCAGTTAATTAGGCAGTTAATTAGGCAGTTAATTAGGCAGGCAATAAGGCAGGCAATTAGGCAGGCAATTAGGCAGTCATTTAGGCAGTTAATTAGGCAGTTAATTAGGCTGGCAATTATGCAGGCAATTAGGCAGTTAATTAGGCAGGCAAATAGGCAGGCAATCAGGAAGGCAACAAGGCAGGCTTTTAGGCAGGCAATAAGGCAGTTAGTTAGGCGGGCAATTAGGCAGGCAAAACAGCAGTTAATTATGCAGGCAATTAGGCAGTTAATTAGGCAGTTAATTAGTCAATAATTAGGCAGTTAATTAGGCAGGCAATTAGGCAGGCAATTAGGCAGTTGATGAGGCAGTTAATAAGGCAGGCAATAAGCAGGCAATTAGGCAGGCAATTAGGCAGGCAATTATGCAGTTAATTAGGCAGGCAATAAGCAGGCAATTAGGCAGTTAATTAGGAAGTTATTTAGGCAGGCTATTAGGCAGGTAAATATGCAGGCAATTAGGCAGTAAATTAGGCAGGCAACTAGGCAGGCAATAAGGCAGGCGATTAGGCAGGCAATTAGGCAGTTAATTAGGCAGGCAGTTAGGCAGTTAATTAGGAAGCCAATTAGGCAGGCAATTTGGCAGTTAATTAGGCAGGCATTAAGGCAGGCAATTAGGCAGGCAATTAGGCAGTTAATTAGGCAGTTAATTAGGCAGGCAATTAGGCAGGCAATTATGCAGGCAATAAGGCAGTTAATTCGGCAGTCAATTAGGCAGTTAACAAGGCAGGCTTTTAGGCAGGCAATGAGACAGTTAATTAGGCGGGCAATTAGGCAGCAATCCAGCAGTTATTAGGCAGGCAATTAGGCAGTTAATTAGGCAGTTAATTAGGCAGTTAATTAGGCAGGCTATTAGGCATTTAATTATGCAGGCAATAAGGCAGTTAATTAGGAAGGCAATTAGGCAGGCAACAAGGCAGTCTATTAGGCAGGCAATGATGCAGTTAATTAGGCGGGCAATTAGGCAGGTAATCCAGCAGTTAATTAGGCAGGCAATTAGGCATTTAATTAGGCAGTTAATTGGGCAGTTAATTAGGCAGGCAATAAAGCAGGCAAATTGGCAGTTCATTAGGCAGTTAATTAGGCAGGCAATTATGTAGGCAATAAGGCAGTTAATTAGGCAGGCAATTTGGCAGGCAATTAGGCTGGCAACAAGGAAGGCTTTTTGGGAGGCAATAAGGCAGTTAATTAGGCGGGCAATTAGGCAGGCAATTCAGCAGTTAATTAGGCATGCAATTAGGCAGTTAATTAGGTAGGCATTAAGGCAGGCAATTAGGCAGGCAATTAGGCAGGCAATTAGGCAGTTAATTAGGCAGTTAATTGGGCAGGCCATTAGGCAGGCATTTATGCAGGAAATTAGGCAGTTAATTAGGCAGGCATTTAGGCAGGCAACAAGGCAGGCATTTAGGCAGGCAATGAGGCAGTTAATTAGGCGGGCAATTAGGCAGGCATTCAGCAGATAATAAGGCAGGCAATTAGTCAGTTAATTATGCAGTTAATTAGGCAGTTAATTAGGCGGGCAATTAGGCAGGCAATCCAGCAGTTAATAAGGCAGGCAATTAGGCAGGCAATTATGCAGGCAATTAGGCAGGCAATTAGGCAATTAATTAGGCAGTTAATTAGGCAGTTAACTAGAAAGGCAATAAGCAGTTTATTAGGCAGGAAAATAAGCAGTAAATTAGGCAGTTAATTAGTCAGTTAATTAGGCAGTTATTTAGGCAGGCAATTAGGCAGGCAATTAGGCAGGCAATAAGGCAGGCTTTAAGGCAGGCAATGAGGCAGGTAATTAAGCGGGCAATAAGGCAGGCAATTAGGCAGGCAATTAGGCAATTAATTAGGCTGTTAATTAGGCAGTTAACTAGAAAGGCAATTAGGCAGGAAATTAGGCAGTTAATTAAGCAATTAATTAGGCAGTTAATTAGGCAGTTTATTAAGCAGTTTATTAGGCAGTTAATAAGGCAGGCTTTTAGGCAGGCAATGGGGCAGGTAATTAGGCGGGCAATAAGGCAGGCAATTAGGCAGGAAATTAGTCAATTAATTAGGCTGTTAATTAGGCAGTTAACTAGGAAGGCAATAAGGCAGGCAATTAGGCAGTTAATTATTCAGTTAATTAGGTAGGCATTTAGGCAGGCGATTAAGCAGTTAATTAGGCAGGCAATTAGGCAGGCAATAAGGCAGGCTTTAAGGCAGGCAATGAGGCAGGTAATTAGGCGGGCAATAAGGCAGGCAATTAGGCAGTTAATTAGGCAGTTAAATAGGCAGTTAATTAGGCAGGCAATTAGGCAGGCATTTATGCAGGCAGTTAATTAGGCAGGCAATTAGGCAGGCAACAAGGCAGGCTTTTAGGCAGGCAATGAGGCAGTTAATTAGGCGGGCAATTAGGAAGGCAATCCAGCAGTTAATTAGGCACGCAAAAAGGCAGTTAATTAGGCAGTTAATTAGGCAGTTAATTAGGCAGGCTATTAGGCAGGCAATTAGGCATGCAATAAGGCAGGCTTTAAGGCAGGCAATGAGGCAGGTAATTAGGCAGGCAATAAGCCAGGCAATTAGGCAGGCAATAAGGCATTTAATTAGGCAGTTAATTAGGCAGTTAACTAGGAAGGCAATTAGGAAGGCAATTAGGCAGTTAATTAAGCAGTCAATTAGGCAGGCAATTTGGCAGGCAATTATGCAGGCAAATAGACAGGCAATTAGGCAGGCAATTAACAGGCAATTATGCAGGCAATTAGGCAGTTAATTAGGCAGTTAATTAGGCAGGCAATTAGGCAGGCAATTAGGCAGGCAATAAGGCAGGCTTTAAGGCAGGCAATGAGGCAGGTAATTAAGCGGGCAATAAGGGAGGCAATTAGGCAGGCAATTAGGCAATTAATTAGGCAGTTAATTAGGCAGTTAACTAGGAAGGCAATTAGGCAGGCAATTAGGCAGTTGTTAAGCAATTAATTAGGCAGCAGATTAGGCAGTTAATTAAGCAGTTTATTAGGCAGTTAATTAGGCAGGCAATTAGGCAGGCAATTATGCAGTCAAATAGGCAGTCAATTAGGCAGGCAATTAGGCAGGCAATTATGCAGGCAATTAGGCAGTAAATTAGGCAGGCAATTAGGCAGTTAATAAGGCAGGCAATCAGGCAGGCAATAAGGCAGGCTTTTAGGCAGGCAATGAGGCATTTAATTAGGCAGGCAGTTAGGCAGTTTATTAGGCAGGCAATTAGGCAGGCAATCCAGCAGTTAATTAGGCAGGCAATAAGGCAGTTATTTAGGCAGGCATTAAGGCAGGCAATTAGGCAGACAATTAGGCAGTTAATTAGGCAATTATTAAGCAGGCAGGCAATTAGGCAGGTAACAAGGCAGGCTTTTAGGCAGGCAATGAGGCAGTTAATTAGGCGGGCAATTAGGGAGGCAATCCAGCAGTTAATTAGGCAGGCAATAAGGCAGTTAATAAGGCAGTTAATTCGGCAGTTAATTAGGCAGGCAATTAGGCAGTTAATTAGGCAGGCAATTAGGCAGGCAACAAGGCAGGCTTTTAGGCAGGCAATGAGGCAGTTAATTAGGCGGGCAATTAGGAAGGCAATCCAGCAGTTATTAGGCAGGCAATTAGGCAGGCTTTTAGGCAGGCAATGAGGCAGGTAATTAGGCGGGAAATAAGGCATGCAATTATGCAGGCAATTAGGCAGTTAATTAGGCAGGTAATTAGGAAGGAAATTAGGCAGGAAATTAGGCAGGCAATTAGGCAGGCAAATAGGCAGTTAATTAGTCAAGCAATAAGGCAGTTAATTAGGCAAGCAATTAGGCAGGCATTTATGCAGGCATTTAGGCAGTTAATTAGGCAGGCAATTAGGCAGGCAACAAGGCAGGCTTTTAGGCAGGCAATGAGGCAGTTAATTAGGCGGGCAATTAGGAAGGCAATCCAGCAGTTAATTATGCAGGCTAATAGGCAGTTAATTAGGCACTTAATTAGGCAGTTAATTAGGCAGTTAATTAGGCAGTTAATTAGGCTGTTAATTAGGCAGGCAATTATGCAGGCAATTAGGTAGGCAATAGGGCAGGCTTTAAGGCAGGCAATGAGGCAGGTAATTAGGCGGGCAATAAGGCAGGCAATAAGGCAGTCAATTAGGCAATTAATTAGGCAGTTAATTAGGCAGTTAAATAGGAAGGCAATTAGGCATGCAATTAGGCAGTTAATTAAGCAGTTAATTATGCAGTTAATTAGGCAGGCAATTAGGCAGGCAATTAGGCAGGCAAATAGGCAGGCAATTAGGCAGGCAATTAGGCAGGCAATTATGCAGGTAATTAGGCAGGTGATTAGGCAGTTAATTAGGCAGGCAATTAGGCAGTTAATAAGGCAGGCAATTAGGCAGGCATTAAGGCAGGCTTTTAGAAAGGCAATGAGGCATTTAATTAGGCAGGCGATTAGGCAGGCAATCCAGCAGTTAATTAGGCAGGCAATTAGGCAGTTATTTAGGCAGGCATTAAGGCAAGCAATTAGGCAGGCAATTAGGCAGTTAATTAGCAATTAATTAGGCAGTTAATTAGGCAGGCAATTAGGCAGGCAAATATGCGGGCATTTAGGCAGTTAATTAGGCAGACAATTAGGCAGGCAACAAGGCAGGCTTTTAGGCAGGCAATGAGGCAGTTAATTAGGCGGGCAATTACGAAGGCAATCCAGCAGTTAATTAGGCAGGCAATTAGGCAGTTAATTAGGCAGTTAATTAGGCAGTTAATTAGGCAGTTAATTATGCAGGCAATTAGGCAGGCAATTAGGCAGGCAATAAGGCAGGCTTTTAGGCAGGCAATGGGGTAGGTAATTAGGCAGGCAATAAGGAAGGCAATTAGGCAGGCAATTAGGCAATTAATTAGGCCGTTAATTAGGCAGTCAACTAGAAAGGTAATTCGGCAGGCAATTAGGCAGTTAATTAAGCAGTTAATTAGGCAGGAAATTAGGCAGTTAATTAGGCAGTTAATTATGCAGGCAATTAGGCAGGCAATTAGGCAGGCTTTAAGGCAGGCAATGAGGCAGGTAATTAGGCGGGCAATAAGGCTGGCAACTAGGCAGGCAAATAGGCAATTAATTAGGCAGTTAATTAGGCAGTTAACTAGGTAGGCAATTAGGCAGTTAATTATGCAGGCAATTAGGCAGGCAATTAGGCAGGCTTTTAAGTAGGCAATGAGGCAGGTAATTAGGCGGGCAATAAGGCTGGCAAATAGGCAGGCAATTAGTTAATTAATTTGGCCGTTAATTTGGCAGTTAACTAGGAAGGCAATTAGGCAGGCAATTAGGCAGTTAATTAAGCAGTTAATTAGGCAGGCAATTAGGCAGGCATTTATGCAGGCAATTAGGCAGTTAATTAAGCAGGCAATTAGGCAGGCAACAAGGCAGAATTTTAGGCAGGCAATGAGGCAGTTAATTAGGCGGGCAATAAGGAAGGCAATTTAGCAGTTAATTAGGCAGGCAAATAGGCAGTTAATTGGGCTGTTAATTAGACAGTTAATTAGGCAGTTAATTAGGCAAGCAATAAGGCAGGCAATTTGGCAGGCAATAAGGCAGGCTTTAAGGCAGGCAATGAGGCAGGTAATTAGGCGGGCAATGAGGCAGGCAATTAGGCAGGCAATTAGGCAATTAATTAGGCAGTTAATTAGGCAGTTAACTAGGAAGGCAATAAGGCAGGCAATTAGGCAGTAATTAAGCAGTTAATTAGGCAGTTAATTAGGCAGGCAATTAGGCAGGCAATAATGCAGGCAAGTAGGCAGGCAATTAGGCAGGCAATTATGCAGGCAATTATGCAGGCAATAAGGCAGGCAATCCAGCAGTTAATTAGGCAGGCAATTAGGCAGTTATTTAGGCAGGCATTAAAGCAGGCAATTAGGCAAGCAATTAGGTAGTTAATTAGGCAATTAGTTAGGCAGTAAATTAGGCAGGCAATTAGGCAGGCAAATATGCGGGCAATTAGGCAGTTAATTAGGCAGGCATTTAGGCAGGTAACAAGGCAGGCTTTTAAGCAGGCAATGAGGCAGTTAATTAGGCGGGCAATTAGGCAGGCAATCCAGCAGTTAATTAAGCAGGCAATAAGGCAGTTAATTAGGCAGTTAATTAGGCAGTTAATTAGGCAGGCAATTAAGCAGTTAATTAGGCAGGCAATTAGGCAGGCAACAAGGCAGACTTTTAGGCAGGCAATGAGGCATTTAATTAGGCGGGCAATTAGGAAGGCAATCCAGCAGTAATTAGGCAGGCAATTAGGCAGTTAATTAGGCAGTTAATTTGCCAGTTAATTATGCAGGCAATTAGGCAGGCAATTAGGCAGGCAATTAGGCAGGCAACAAGGCAGGCTTTTAGGCAGGCAATGTGGCTGTTAATTAGGCGGTCAATTAGGCAGGCAATCCAGCAGTTAATTAGGCAGGCAATTAGCAGGTAAAAAGCAAGTTAATTAGGCAGTTAATTAGGCAGTTAATCAGGCAGTTAATAAACAGGGAATTAGGCAGGCAATTATGCAGGCAATCCAGCAGTTAATTAGGCAGGCAATTAGGCAGTTAATTAGGCAGTTAAATAGGCAGGCATTAAGGCAGGCAATTAGGCAGGCAATTAGGCAGTTAATTAGGCAGTTAATTAGGCAGTTAATAAGGCAGGCAATTAGCAGGCAATTATGCAGTAAATTAGGCAGTTAATTAGGCAGGCATTAAGGCAGGCAATTAGGCAGGCAATTAGGCAGTTAATTAGGCAGTTAATTAGGCAGGCAATTAGGCAGGCAATAATGCAGGCAATTGGGCAGTTAATTAGGCATGCAATTAGACAGGCAATTAGGCAGGCAACAAGGCAGGCATTTAAGCAGGCAATGAGGCAGTTAATTAGGCGGCAATTAGGCAGGCAATCCAGCAGTTAATAAGGCAGGCAATTAGGCAGTTAATTATGCAGTTAATTAGACAGTTAATTTGGCAGTTTTTTAGGCAGGCAATTAGGCAGTTAATTAGGCAGTTAATTAGGCAGGCAATTAGGCAGGCAATAAGGCAGTTAATTAGGCAGGCAATAAGGCAGGCAATTAGGCTGTCAATTAGGCAGGCAATTAGGAAAATAATTAGGCAGTTAATTAGGCAGAAAATTAGGCAGGCAATTAGGCAGGCAATTATGCAGGCAATTAGGCAGTTAATTAGGCAGGCAATTAGAGAGGCAATAAGGAATGATTTTAGGCAGGCAATGAGGCAGTTAATTAGGCGGGCAATTAGGCAGGCAATTAGGCAGATAATTAGGCATGCAGTTAGGCAGTTAATTAGGCAGGCAATTAGTCAGGCAATCCAGCAGTTAATTATGCAGGCAATTAGGCAGTTTATTAGGCAGGCATTAAGGCAGGCAATTAGGCAGGCAATTAGGCAGTTAATTAGGCAGGCATTAAGGCAGGCAATTAGGCAGGCAATTAGGCAGGTAATTAGGCAGTTAATTAGGCAGTTAATAAACAGGGAATTAGGCAGGCAATTATGCAGTTAATTAGGCAGTTAATTAGGCAGGCAATTAGGCAGGCAACAAGGCAGGCTTTTAGGCAGGCAATGAGGCAGTTAATTAGGCGGGCAATTAGGCAAGCAATCCAGCAGTAAATAAGGCAGGCAATTAGGCAGTTAATTAGGCAGTTAATTAGGCAGTTAATTAGGCAGCCAATAAGGCAGGCCATTAGGCAGGCAATTAGGCAGGCAATTAGGCAGTCATTTAGGCAGTTAATTAGGCAGTTAATTAGGCTGGCAATTATGCAGGCAATTAGGCAGTTAATTAGGCAGGCAAATAGGCAGGCAATCAGGAAGGCAACAAGGCAGGCTTTTAGGCAGGCAATAAGGCAGTTAGTTAGGCGGGCAATTAGGCAGGCAAAACAGCAGTTAATTATGCAGGCAATTAGGCAGTTAATTAGGCAGTTAATTAGTCAATTAATTGGGCAGTTAATTAGGCAGGCAATTAGGCAGGCAATTAGGCAGTTGATGAGGCAGTTAATAAGGCAGGCAATTAGGCAGGCAATTAGGCAGGCAATTAGGCAGGCAATTATGCAGTTAATTAGGCAGGCAATAAGCAGGCAATTAGGCAGTTAATTAGGAAGTTATTTAGGAAGGCTATTAGGCAGGTATTATGCAGGCAATTAGGCAGTAAATTAGGCAGGCAACTAGGCAGGCAATTAGGCAGGCGATTAGGCAGGCAATTAGGCAGTTAATTAGGCAGGCAGTTAGGCAGTTAATTAGGAAGCCAATTAGGCAGGCAATTTGGCAGTTAATTAGGCAGGCATTAAGGCAGGCAATTAGGCAGGCAATTAGGCTGTTAATTAGGCAGTTAATTAGGCAGGCAATTAGGCAGGCAATTATGCAGGCAATAAGGCAGTTAATTCGGCAGGCAATTAGGCAGTTAACAAGGCAGGCTTTTAGGCAGGCAATGAGACAGTTAATTAGGCGGGCAATTAGGCAGCAATCCAGCAGTTATTAGGCAGGCAATTAGGCAGTTAATTAGGCAGTTAATTAGGCAGTTAATTAGGCAGGCTATTAGGCATTTAATTATGCAGGCAATAAGGCAGTTAATTAGGAAGGCAATTAGGCAGGCAATCCAGCAGTTAATAAGGCAGGCAATTAGGCAGGCAATTATGCAGGCAATTAGGCAGTTAATTAGGCAGGCAATTAGGCAGACAACAATGCAGGCTTTTAGGCAGGCAATGAGGCAGTTAATTAGGCAGGCAATTAGGCAGTTAATTAGGCACTTAATTAGGCAGTTAATTAGGTAGGCATTAAGGCAGGCAATTAGGCAGGCAACAAGGCAGGCTTTAAGGCAGGCAATGAGGCAGTTAATTAGGCGGGCAATTAGGAAGGCAATCCAGCAGTTAATTAGGCAGGCAATTAGACAGGCTTTTAGGCAGGCAATGAGGCAGGTAATTAGGCAGGAAATAAGGCATTCAATTATGCAGGCAATTAGGCAGTTAATTAGGCAGGTAATTAGGAAGGCAATTAGCCAGGAAATTAGGCAGGCAATTAGTCAGTCAAATAGGCAGGCAATAAGGTAGGCTTTAAGGCAGGCAATAAGGCAGTTAATTAGGCAGTTAATTAGGAAGTTAATTAGGCAGGCAATTAGTCAGTCAATTAGGCAGGCAATAAGGCAGCCTTTAAGGCAGGCAATGAGGCAGGTAATTAGACGGGCAATAAAGCAGGCAATTAGGCAGGCAATTAGGCAATTAATTAGGCAGTTAATTAGGCAGTTAATTAGGCAGTTAATAAGGCAGTTAATTAGGCAGTTAATTAGGCAGGCAATTAGGCAGGCAATTGGGCAGGCAATAAGGCAGGCTTTAAGGCAGGCAATGAGGCAGGTAATTAGGCGAGCAAAAAGGCAGGCAATTAGGCAATTAATTAGGCAGTTAATTAGGCAGTTAACTAGGAATGCAATTAGGCAGGCAATTAGACAGTTAATTAAGCAGTTAATTAGGCAGGCAATTAGGCAGGCATTTATGCAGGCAATTAGGCAGTTAATTAAGCAGGCAATTAGGCAGGCAACAAGGCAGAATTTTAGGCAGGCAATGAGGCAGTTAATTAGGCGGGCAATAAGGAAGGCAATTTAGCAGTTAATTAGGCAGGCAAATAGGCAGTTAATTGGGCTGTTAATTAGACAGTTAATTAGGCAGTTAATTAGGCAAGCAATAAGGCAGGCAATTAGGCAGGCAATAAGGCAGGCTTTAAGGCAGGCAATGAGGCAGGTAATTAGGCGGGCAATGAGGCAGGCAATTAGGCAGGCAATTAGGCAATTAATTAGGCAGTTAATTAGGCAGTTAACTAGGAAGGCAATAAGGCAGGCAATTAGGCAGTAATTAAGCAGTTAATTAGGCAGTTAATTAGGCAGGCAATTAGGCAGGCAATAATGCAGGCAAGTAGGCAGGCAATTAGGCAGGCAATTATGCAGGCAATTATGCAGGCAATAAGGCAGGCAATCCAGCAGTTAATTAGGCAGGCAATTAGGCAGTTATTTAGGCAGGCATTAAAGCAGGCAATTAGGCAGGCAATTAGGCAGTTAATTAGGCAATTAGTTAGGCAGTAAATTAGGCAGGCAATTAGGCAGGCAAATATGCGGGCAATTAGGCAGTTAATTAGGCATGCATTTAGGCAGGTAACAAGGCAGGCTTTTAAGCAGGCAATGAGGCAGTTAATTAGGCGGGCAATTAGACAGGCAATCCAGCAGTTAATTAAGCAGGCAATAAGGCAGTTAATTAGGCAGTTAATTAGGCAGTTAATTAGGCAGGCAATTAAGCAGTTAATTAGGCAGGCAATTAGGCAGGCAACAAGGCAGGCTTTTAGGCAGGCAATGAGGCATTTAATTAGGCGGGCAATTAGGAAGGCAATCCAGCAGTAATTAGGCAGGCAATTAGGCAGTTAATTAGGCAGTTAATTAGGCAGTTAATTTGCCATATAATTATGCAGGCAATTAGGCAGGCAATTAGGCAGGCAATTAGGCAGGCAACAAGGCAGGCTTTTAGGCAGGCAATGTGGCTGTTAATTAGGCGGTCAATTAGGCAGGCAATCCAGCAGTTAATTAGGCAGGCAATTAGCAGGTAAAAAGCAAGTTAATTAGGCAGTTAATTAGGCAGTTAATCAGGCAGTTAATAAACAGGGAATTAGGCAGGCAATTATGCAGGCAATCCAGCAGTTAATTAGGCAGGCAATTAGGCAGTTAATTAGGCAGTTAATTTGGCAGGCATTAAGGCAGGCAATTAGGCAGGCAATTAGGCAGTTAATTAGGCAGTTAATTAGGCAGTTAATAAGGCAGGCAATTAGCAGGCAATTATGCAGTAAATTAGGCAGTTAATTACGCAGGCATTAAGGCAGGCAATTAGGCAGGCAATTAGGCAGTTAATTAGGCAGTTAATTAGGCAGGCAATTAGGCAGGCAATAATGCAGGCAATTGGGCAGTTAATTAGGCATGCAATTAGACAGGCAATTAGGCAGGCAACAAGGCAGGCATTTAAGCAGGCAATGAGGCAGTTAATTAGGCGGCAATTAGGCAGGCAATCCAGCAGTTAATAAGGCAGGCAATTAGGCAGTTAATTAGGCAGTTAATTAGACAGTTAATTTGGCAGTTTTTTAGGCAGGCAATTAGGCAGTTAATTAGGCAGGCAATTAGGCAGGCAATAAGGCAGTTAATTAGGCAGGCAATAAGGCAGGCAATTAGGCTGTCAATTAGGCAGGCAATTAGGCAAATAATTAGGCAGTTAATTAGGCAGAAAATTAGGCAGGCAATTAGGCAGGCAATTATGCAGGCAATTAGGCAGTTAATTAGGCAGGCAATTAGAGAGGCAATAAGGAATGATTTTAGGCAGGCAATGAGGCAGTTAATTAGGCGGGCAATTAGGCAGGCAATTAGGCAGATAATTAGGCATGCAGATAGGCAGTTAATTAGGCAGGCAATTAGTCAGGCAATCCAGCAGTTAATTATGCAGGCAATTAGGCAGTTTATTAGGCAGGCATTAAGGCAGGCAATTAGGCAGGCAATTAGGCAGTTAATTAGGCAGGCATTAAGGCAGGCAATTAGGCAGGCAATTAGGCAGTTAATTAGGCAGTTAATTAGGCAGTTAATAAACAGGGAATTAGGCAGGCAATTATGCAGTT
>NW_026962896.1:12500-26608 GCF_032445375.1 Bacillus rossius redtenbacheri
GTGTACATTGGGAGTCGACGGAACATCGGGAGTCCGCTTGCTTTCTCCGGATCAGCTGCCACCCCCCTGATCTACCAGATAGACAAGAACATGTCTTCTCCACCAATCTCATCCACCGAAGCTCCGATCATGGCTTCTTCTACCTTTATACTGATATACCCCCACGGAGCAACATGCGGGCAAGGGAACTCTTGCTACCCTTCAGTAAAGCAGGTATCTCTTATAGATGGTGACTGCACCTTGGCCAGGATTGAAGACCGCGACTAACCCCTTTGAAACTTGTCTCTCAGGGAGCTGCGATCCATCAAACATTTCATTGTTAACAGAGGGGAACCATTACTTGGTTAAGACGATAGGACACGCGTTCCCCACCATTTCGCATCCAATCGAATTGCCGCACAAGAGCTCGTTACCTAAGAAAGGTATAGCATTGGCTCGCAGCTAGTGTATTGCAGTTCAGACAGATAGGCCACTTTAGATAGTTCTTAGTGTTCACAGTTATCACCAAGACTAGACCCATATGGAATTAATTCTTCAAGGAGCAGCGGTCCACCAATAAGAGAGATGAAGACATGTTTTCGGATGGCCACAACGCCCCCTCGCCACCCAAATGTGCATGTTTCAAGTGTACATTGGGAGTCGACGGAACATCGGGAGTCCGCTTGCTTTCTCCGGATCAGCTGCCACCCCCCTGATCTACCAGATAGACAAGAACATGTCTTCTCCGCCAATCTCATCCACCGAAGCTCCGATCATGGCTTCTTCTACCTTTATACTGATATACCCCCACGGAGCAACATGCGGGCAAGGGAACTCTTGCTACCCTTCAGTAAAGCAGGTATCTCTTATAGATGGTGACTGCACCTTGGCCAGGATTGAAGACCGCGACTAACCCCTTTGAAACTTGTCTCTCAGGGAGCTGCGATCCATCAAACATTTCATTGTTAACAGAGGGGAACCATTACTTGGTTAAGACGACCGGACACGCGTTCCCCACCATTTCGCATCCAATCGAATCGCCGCACAAGAGCTCGTTACCTGAGAAAGGTATAGCATTGGCTCGCAGCTTGTGTATTGCAGTTCAGACAGATAGGCCACTTTAGATAGTTCTTCGTGTTCACAGTTAAGACCACGGCTAGACCCATATGGAATTAATTCTTCAAGGAGCAGCGGTACACCAAGCATTTCATTGTGTACTAGAAAGCACCTCTACCATGTAACAAACATACGACCACCAAATTTCTGCTTACTTCCCCCAGCGGATAGTATTTGCTAGTATCATCCACAAAGTAAATCAATTTTTTCAATGTACCGCTTCTTGGGGGAACTGGGCATGAATCAATCAAGCATTTTGAGGTAGCATGTCCGCTTCACCGCGAGGTGCTCTGAATACCATTATACATTCTTTTTCATCATCCACTTTCAGACCACTACAAGACCCATACTGAATTAATTCCTCAAGGAGCTGCAGTCCACAAAACATTTTACTGTGTACTAGAGGGCACCTCCACCATGTAACAGAAAACATACAACCTTCTTAATTTAATTCTGCATTGTTTCCCAGACGATTTGTTAGCCATACAACAGTACCATCCACAGTAATTCACCTCTTTGAAATCCAATGCATTGTAGAGAAACTGAGGTGGTAGCATTCAAACCGTTCTGTAATGTTAATTCTGCTTCATAGAAAGGTGCTACAGGTTCCACAATAATTAATTGGATATTTTTGCAATATATATAGGGCGAGAAAACTCGGGGGGACTCCCTTTTCATTTATGTACATATTCTTTCCATATTGCAAATAATTCCAATTTTTCCCGATTGCATGTCCCCCTAATATACCCAAAATGGGCCTATCGATGGGTTCACAAAGGTACCCAAAATATGAGATTTTGACTGAAAGAGGCTGGCTAACTTCCGGGAACATGATCATAGGAAATAGGTCAAAATCCCGAATCGCAGTTGTTTACGAACAACCACGAACGGAGACTTAAAATAACCTATAAGGCTGGAATTCATGGGGCCTGTATAACAGGCATTTACACAGACTCTCGGGAGGGAGGGCTCTGTGGCCGGGAGAATTTTCTGGCTCCCCGCCCGAAACTTTTCAGAGTCCCTAATGCCTGCTTGAATGTGAATAAGCAGAGCCCGGTAGCTGATATTTTGCCGGGGTGTGGAGGCCCCGGTCGCCGCCAAATTCCTCTGGTCACAGCTTGTGTTAATACACATGTTAATTTTACATGCAAACCACCAATGACAATTTTCCTCGGCCGCGGAGGCCTCGGTCGCCGCCAGAATTTTCTGGTTCCCGCTCAATATATTGCAGAGTCCTGCAGGCCTGCTTCTGTAGGAATATGCAGAGCCCGGTAGCTGATATTTTGCCGGGGTGAGGAGGCCTCGGTCGCCGCCAAATTCCTCTCATCCCAGCTTGTGTTAATACACATGTTAATTTTACATGCAAAACCACCAATTACCATTTCCTCGGCCGCGGAGGCCTCGGTCGCCGGGAGATTTTCCTGGCTCCCCGCTCAATATACTGCACAGTCCCGCAGGCCTGTCTCCAGTGGAATACACACAGTCCGAGAGCCGAAAATTTGCCGGGGTGTGGAGGCCTCGGTCGCCAACAGATTGCCATAGGCTCTGGCTGCAATATTTACCGTGTATTTTTTCCCTCCAGAGACACCACTACACCCTATATAACCCAAAATGGGCCTTGACGCGTGTACACGCGGAGCCCGAGCGCCGAGAGTTCTCCCGGCCGCGGAGGCCTCGGTCGCCGGGAGAATTTCAACGGCCCCTGCTCGAAATTTTTCTAAGTCCAGAATGCCTGCTTCTCCCAGCCTGTGTTAATACACATGTTAATTTAACATGTAAAATCACCAAGGACCATTTCCTCGGCCGCGGAGGCCTCGGTCACCGCCAGAATTTTCTGGCTGCCCGCTCCCCATGGGTAGACGCGCTGCCCAAGCGCCGAGAGTTCTCCCGGCCGCGGAGGCCTCGGTCGCCGGGAGAATTTCTCCGGCCCCTGCTCGAAATTTTTCAAAGTCCAGAATGCCTGCTTCTCCCAGCATGTGTTAATACACATGTTAATTTAACATGTAATATTACCAATGACCTTTTCCTCGGCCGCGGAGGCCTCGGTCGCCGCCAGAATTTTCTGGCTGCCCGCTCCCCATGGGTAGACGCGGAGCCCGAGCGCCGAGAGTTCTCCCGGCCGCGGAGGCCTCGGTCGCCGGGAGAATTTCTCCGGCCCCTGCTCGAAATTTTTCAAAGTCCAGAATGCCTAGTTCTCCCAGCCTGTGTTAATACACATGTTAATTTAACATGTAAAATTACCAAGGATTATTATCCCGGCCGCAGAGGCCTCGGTCGCCGCCAGAAATTTCTGGCTCCCCGCTCAATGTATTGCAGAGTCCCGCAGGCTTGCTTCTCCAAGCCTGTGTTAATACACATGTTAATTTAACATGTAAAATTACAGAGGATTATTTCCCCGGCCGCGGAGGCCTCGGTCGCCGCCAGAATTTTCTGGCTGCCCGCTCAATGTATTGCAGAGTCCCGCAGGCTTGCTTCTCCAAGCCTGTGTTAATACACATGTTAATTTAACATGCAAAATCACCAATGACAAATTCCTCGGCCGCGGAGGCCTCGATCGCCGGGAAAATGTTCTGGCTCCCTGCTCGAATTTTTTTTCTAAGTCCCGATTCGCTATTACAGGCTGGCGCACGGAGTCCGAGGGGCGTAAATATGCCGGGTAGTGGTGCCTTCCGTCGCCGAGACATTTTACAATTGCCTGGGAGCAGTATTTAACATGTTAATTTTTTCCCCTCGTGACACCACTACCCCCTATATAACGCAAAATGGGCCTTGCCAAGGGGGCGCGCAACGCCCGAGCGCGGGCGTTTTTCCCGGCCGCCGAGACCTCCATCGCCGGGAGAATGTCTTCAGCTATTTGCTAGATTTCCCGATTCGCCCCGCACGACAAACAACCACGAACGAGGTGGTTTTCGAGAGTTCTCCCGGCCGCGGAGGCCTCGGTCGCAGGGAGAATTTCCCTGGCCCCTGCTCGAAATTTTTCTAAGTCCAGAATGCCTGCATCTCCCAGCCTGTGTTAAAACACATGTTAATTTAACATGTAAAATTACCAATGACCATTTCCTCGGCCGCAGAGGCCTCGGTCGCAGCCAGAATTTTCTGGCTCCCTGCTCAATATATTGCAGAGTCCCGCATGCTTGCTTCTCCAAGCCTGTGTTAATACACATGTTAATTTAACATGTAAAATTACCGAGGATTATTTCCCCGGCCGCGGAGGCCTCGGTCGCCGCCAGAAATTTCTGGCTCCCCGCTCAATATATTGCAGCGACCCGCAGGCTTGCTTCTCCCAGCCTGTGTTAATACACATGTTAATTTAACATGTAAAATCACCAAGGACCATTTCCTCGGCCGCGGAGGCCTCGGTCGCCGCCAGAATTTTCTGGCTGCCCGCTCCCCATGTGTAGACGCGGAGCCCGAGCGCCGAGAGTTCTCCCGGCCGCGGAGGCCTCGTAGCCGGGAGAATTTCTCGGGCCCCTGCTCGAAATTTTTCTAAGTCCAGAATGCCTGCTTCTCCCAGCCTGTGTTAATACACATGTTAATTTAACATGTAATTTTACCAATGACCTTTTCCTCGGCCGCGGAGGCCTCGGTCGCCGCCAGAATTTTCTGGCTCCCGGCTCAATATATTACAGAGTCCCGCAGGCCTGTCTCCAGTGGAATACACACAGTCCGAGAGCCGAAAATTTGCCGGGGTGTGGAGGCCTCGGTCGCCAACAGATTGCCATAGGCTCTGGCTGCAATATTTACCGTGTATTTTTTCCCTCCAGAGACACCACTACCCCCTATAAAACCCAAAATAGGCCTTGCGGTGGGTACACGCAGAGCCCGAGCGCCGAAGTTCTCCCGGCCGCGGAGGCCTCGGTCGCCGGGAGAATTTCTCCGGCCCCTGCTCGAAATTTTTCAAAGTCCAGAATGCCTGCTTCTCCCAGCCTGTGTTAATACACATGTTAATTTAACATGTTAAATTATCGAGGATTATTTCCCCGGCCGTGGAGGCCTCGGTCGCCGCCAGAATTTTCTGGCTCCCCGCTCAATATATTGCAGAGTCCCGCAGGCTTGCTTCTCCCAGCCTGTGTTAATACACATGTTAATTTAACATGTAAAATCACCGAGGACCATTTCCTCGGCCGCGGAGGCCTCGGTCGCCGCCAGAATTTTCTGGCTCACCTCTCAATGTATTGCAGAGTCCCGCAGGCTTGGTTCTCCAAGCCTGTGTTAATACACATGTTAATTTAACATGTAAAATTACCGAGGATTATTTCCCCGGCCGCGGAGGCCTCGGTCGCCGCCAGAATTTTCTGGCTCCCCGCTCAATGTATTGCAGAGTCCCGCAGGCTTGGTTCTCCAAGCCTGTGTTAATACACATGTTAATTTAACATGTAAAATTACCGAGGATTATTTCCCCGGCCACGGAGGCCTCGGTCGCCGACAGAATTGTCTGGCTCCCTGCTCGAATTTTTTCTAAGTCCCGATTCGCTATTACAGGCTGGCGCACGGAGTCAGAGGGGCGGGAATTCGCCGGGTAGTGGTGCCTTCCGTCGCCGAGACATTTTTCTATTGCCTGGAAGCTGTATTTAACATGTTAATTTTTTCCCCCTCGGGACACCACTACCCCCTATATAACCCAACATGGGCCTTGCCGCGGGTACACGCGGAGCCCGAGCGCCGAGTGTTCTCCCGGCCGCGGAGGCCTCGGTCGCCGGGAGAATTTCTCCGGCCCCTGCTCGAAATTTTTCAAAGTCCAGAATGCCTGCTTCTCCCAGCCTGTGTTAATACACATGTTAATTTAACATGTTAAATTACCGAGGATTATTTCCCCGGCCGTGGAGGCCTCGGTCGCCGCCAGAATTTTCTGGCTCCCCGCTCAATATATTGCAGAGTCCCGCAGGCTTGCTTTTCCCAGCCTGTGTTAATACACATGTTAATTTAACATGTAAAATTACCAATGACCATTTCCTCGGCCGCAGAGGCCTCGGTCGCCGCCAGAATTTTCTGGCTCCCCGCTCAATGTATTGCAGAGTCCCGCAGGCATGCTTCTCCAAGCCTGTGTTAATACACATGTTAATTTAACATGTTAAATTACCGAGGATTATTTCCCCGGCCGTGGAGGCCTCGGTCGCCGCCAGAATTTTCTGGCTCCCCGCTCAATATATTGCAGAGTCCCGCAGGCTTGCTTTTCCCAGCCTGTGTTAATACACATGTTAATTTAACATGTAAAATCACCAAGGACCATTTCCTCGGCCGCGGAGGCCTCGGTCGCCGCCAGAATTTTCTGGCTTCCCGCTCCCCATGGGTAGACGCGGAGCCCGAGCGCCGAGAGTTCTCCCGGCCGCGGAGGCCTCGGTCGCCGGGAGAATTTCTCCGGCCCCTGCTCGAAATTTTTCAAAGTCTAGAATGCCTAGTTCTCCCAGCCTGTGTTAATACACATGTTAATTTAACATGTAAAATTACCAAGGATTATTATCCCGGCCGCAGAGGCCTCGGTCGCCGCCAGAAATTTCTGGCTCCCCGCTCAATGTATTGCAGCGTCCCGCAGGCTTGCTTCTCCAAGCCTGTGTTAATACACATGTTAATTTAACATGTAAAATTACAGAGGATTATTTCCCCGGCCGCGGAGGCCTCGGTCGCCGCCAGAATTTTCTGGCTGCCCGCTCAATGTATTGCAGAGTCCCGCAGGCTTGCTTCTCCAAGCCTGTGTTAATACACATGTTAATTTAACATGCAAAATCACCAATGACAAATTCCTCGGCCGCGGAGGCCTCGATCGCCGGGAAAATGTTCTGGCTCCCTGCTCGAATTTTTTTTCTAAGTCCCGATTCGCTATTACAGGCTGGCGCACGGAGTCCGAGGGGCGTAAATATGCCGGGTAGTGGTGCCTTCCGTCGCCGAGACATTTTACAATTGCCTGGGAGCAGTATTTAACATGTTAATTTTTTCCCCTCGGGACACCACTACCCCCTATATAACCCAAAATGGGCCTTGCCAAGGGGGCGCGCAACGCCCGAGCGCGGGCGTTTTTCCCGGCCGCCGAGGCCTCCATCGCCGGGAGAATGTCTTCAGCTATTTGCTAGATTTCCCGATTCGCCCCGCACGGCAAACAACCACGAACGAGGTGGTTTTCGAGAGTTCTCCCGGCCGCGGAGGCCTCGGTCGCCGGGAGAATTTCTCGGGCCCCTGCTCGAAATTTTTCTAAGTCCAGAATGCCTGCATCTCCCAGCCTGTGTTAAAACACATGTTAATTTAACATGTAAAATTACCAATGACCATTTCCTCGGCCGCAGAGGCCTCGGTCGCAGCCAGAATTTTCTGGCTCCCTGCTCAATATATTGCAGAGTCCCGCATGCTTGCTTCTCCCAGCCTGTGTTAATACACATGGTTATTTAACATGTAAAATTACCGAGGATTATTTCCCTGGCCGCAGAGGCCGCGGTCGCCGCCAGAATTTTCTGGCTCCCCGCTCAATGTATTGCAGAGTCCCGCAGGCTTGCTTCTCCAAGCCTGTGTTAATACACATGTTAATTTAACATGTAAAATTACCGAGGATTATTTCCCCGGCCGCGGAGGCCTCGGTCGCCGCCAGAATTTTCTGGCTCCCCGCTCAATATATTGCAGCGACCCGCAGGCTTGCTTCTCCCAGCCTGTGTTAATACACATGTTAATTTAACATGTAAAATTACCGAGGATTATTTCCCCGGCCGCGGAGGCTTCGGTCGCCGCCAGAATTTTCTGGCTCCCGGCTCAATATATTACAGAGTCCCGCAGGCCTGTCTCCAGTGGAATACACACAGTCCGAGAGCCGAAAATTTGCCGGGGTGTGGAGGCCTCGGTCGCCAACAGATTGCCATAGGCTCTGGCTGCAATATTTACCGTGTATTTTTTCCCTCCAGAGACACCACTACCCCCTATATAACCCAAAATGGGCCTTGCGGCGTGTACACGCGGAGCCCGAGCGCCGAAGTTCTCCCGGCCGCGGAGGCCTCGGTCGCCGGGAGAATTTCTCCGGCCCCTGCTCGAAATTTTTCAAAGTCCAGAATGCCTGCTTCTCCCAGCCTGTGTTAATACACATGTTAATTTAACATGTAAAATTACCGAGGATTATTTCCCCGGCCGCGGAGGCCTCGGTCGCCGCCAGAATTTTCTGGCTCCCCGCTCAATGTATTGCAGAGTCCCGCAGGCTTGCTTCTCCCAGCCTGTGTTAATACACATGTTAATTTAACATGTAAAATCATTGAGGACCATTTCCTCGGCCGCGGAGGCCTCGGTCGCCGCCAGAATTTTCTGGCTCCCCGCTCAATGTATTGCAGAGTCCCGCAGGCTTGCTTCTCCCAGCCTGTGTTAATACACATGTTAATTTAACATGTAAAATCAACAAGGACCATTTCCTCGGCCGCGGAGGCCTCGGTCGCCGCCAGAATTTTCTGGCTGCCCGCTCCCCATTGGTAGACGCGGAGCCCGAGCGCCGAGAGTTCTCCCGGCCGCGGAGGCCTCGGTCGCCGGGAGAATTTCTCCGGCCCCTGCTCGAAATTTTTCAAAGTCCAGAATGCCTGCTTCTCCCAGCATGTGTTAATACACATGTTAATTTAACATGTAATATTACCAATGACCTTTTCCTCGTCCGCGGAGGCCTCGGTCGCCGCCAGAATTTTCTGGCTGCCCGCTCCCCATGGGTAGACGCGCTGCCCGAGCGCCGAGATTTCTCCCGGCCGCGGAGGCCTCTGTCGCCGGGAGAATTTCTCTGGCCCCTGCTCGAAATTTTTCAAAGTCCAGAATGCCTAGTTCTCCCAGCCTGTGTTAATACACATGTTAATTTAACATGTAAAATTACCAAGGATTATTATCCCGGCCGCAGAGGCCTCGGTCGCCGCCAGAAATTTCTGGCTCCCCGCTCAATGTATTGCAGAGACCCGCAGGCTTGCTTCTCCAAGCCTGTGTTAATACACATGTTAATTTAACATGTAAAATTACCGAGGATTATTTCCCCGGCCGCGGAGGCCTCGATCGCCGCCAGAAATTTCTGGCTCCCCGCTCAATATATTGCAGCGACCCGCAGGCTTGCTTCTCCCAGCCTGTGTTAATACACATGTTAATTTAACATGTAAAATCACCAAGGACCATTTCCTCGGCCGCGGAGGCCTCGGTCGCCGCCAGAATTTTCTGGCTGCCCGCTCCCCATGTGTAGACGCGGAGCCCGAGCGCCGAGAGTTCTCCCGGCCGCGGAGGCCTCGGTCGCCGCCAGAATTTTCTGGCTCCCCGCTCAATGTATTGCAGAGTCCCGCAGGCTTGCTTCTCCAAGCCTGTGTTAATACACATGTTAATTTAACATGCAAAATCACCAATGACAATTTCCTCGGCCGCGGAGGCCTCCATCGCCGGGAGAATTTTCTGGCTCTCTGCTCGAATTTTTTCTAAGTCCCGATTCGCTATTACAGGCTGGCGCACGGAGTCCGAGGGGCGGAAATATGCCGGGTAGTGGTGCCTTCCGTCGCCGAGACATTTTACAATTGCCTGGGAGCAGTATTTAACATGTTAATTTTTTCCCCCTCGGGACACCACTACCCCCTATATAACCCAAAATGGGCCATGCAATGGGTGCCCACAACGCCCGAGCGCGGGCATTTTTCCCGGGCGCCGAGGCCTCGATCGCCGGGAGAATGTCTCCAGCTATTTGCATGATGTCCCGATTCGCCCCACAAGGCGAACAACCACGAACGAGGTGGTTTTCGTTCGTGGTTGTTTTCGTTCGTGGTTGTTTACTGTTCGTGGTTGTTTTCATTCGTGGTTGTTGTGCGTTCGTGGTTGTTGTCGTTCGGGGTTGTTTTCCGTTCGTGGTTGTTGTCGTTCGTGGTTGTTGTCGTTCGTGGTTGTTGTCGTTCGTGGTTGTTTTCCGTTCGTGGTTGTTTTACGTTCGTGGTTGTTTTCGAGGCAATTGGTACTTTGAAAATTTCAATCGGTTAGCTAGAAAAAATTCTCCCGGCGGTGATTGCCTTGATCGCCGGGAGAATTTTCTGGCTCCCCGATAAAATTTTTTCCAAGTCCCGATTCGCTCTTACTAGCTGGCGCACGGAGTCCGAGGGGCGGGAATTCGCCGGGTAGTGGTGTGTTCCGTCGCCGAGACATTTTCCTATTGCCTGGAAGCAGTATTTAACATGTTAATTTTTTCCCCCTCGGGACACCACTACCCCCTATATAACACAAAATGGGCCTTGCCGCGGGTACACCCGGAGCCCGAGCGCCGAGAGTTCTCCCGGCCGCAGAGGCCTCGGTCGCCGGGAGATTTTCTCCGGCCCCTGCTCGAAATTTTCCAAAGTCCAGAATGCCTGCTTCTCCCAGCCTGTGTTAATACACATGTTAATTTAACATGTAAAATCACCAAGGACCATTTCCTCGGCCGCGGAGGCCTCGGTCGCCGCCAGAATTTTCTGGCTGCCCGCTCCCCAAGGGTAGACGCGGAGCCCGAGCGCCGAGAGTTCTCCCGGCCGCGGAGGCCTCGGTCGCCGGGAGAATTTCTCCGGCCCCTGCTCGAAATTTTTCAAAGTCCAGAATGCCTGCTTCTCCCAGCATGTGTTAATACACATGTTAATTTAACATGTAATATTACCAATGACCTTTTCCTCGGCCGCGGAGGCCTCGGTCGCCGCCAGAATTTTCTGGCTGCCCGCTCCCCATGGGTAGACGCGGAGCCCGAGCGCCGAGAGTTCTCCCGGCCGCGGAGGCCTCGGTCGCCGGGAGAATTTCTCCGGCCCCTGCTCGAAATTTTTCAAAGTCCAGAATGCCTAGTTCTCCCAGCCTGTGTTAATACACATGTTAATTTAACATGTAAAATTACCAAGGATTATTATCCCGGCCGCAGAGGCCTCGGTCGCCGCCAGAAATTTCTGGCTCCCCGCTCAATGTATTGCAGAGTCCCGCAGGCTTGCTTCTCCAAGCCTGTGTTAATACACATGTTAATTTAACATGTAAAATTACAGAGGATTATTTCCCCGGCCGCGGAGGCCACGGTCGCCGCCAGAATTTTCTGGCTGCCCGCTCAATGTATTGCAGAGTCCCGCAGGCTTGCTTCTCCAAGCCTGTGTTAATACACATGTTAATTTAACATGCAAAATCACCAATGACAAATTCCTCGGCCGCGGAGGCCTCGATCGCCGGGAAAATGTTCTGGCTCCCTGCTCGAATTTTTTTTCTAAGTCCCGATTCGCTATTACAGGCTGGCGCACGGAGTCCGAGGGGCGTAAATATGCCGGGTAGTGGTGCCTTCCGTCGCCGAGACATTTTACAATTGCCTGGGAGCAGTATTTAACATGTTAATTTTTTCCCCTCGGGACACCACTACCCCCTATATAACCCAAAATGGGCCTTGCCAAGGGGGCGCGCAACGCCCGAGCGCGGGCGTTTTTCCCGGCCGCCGAGGCCTCCATCGCCGGGAGAATGTCTTCAGCTATTTGCTAGATTTCCCGATTCGCCCCGCACGGCAAACAACCACGAACGAGGTGGTTTTCGAGAGTTCTCCCGGCCGCAGAGGCCTCGGTCGCCGGGAGAATTTCTCGGGCCCCTGCTCGAAATTTTTCTAAGTCCAGAATGCCTGCATCTCCCAGCCTGTGTTAAAACACATGTTAATTTAACATGTAAAATTACCAATGACCATTTCCTCGGCCGCAGAGGCCTCGGTCGCAGCCAGAATTTTCTGGCTCCCTGCTCAATATATTGCAGAGTCCCGCATGCTTGCTTCTCCCAGCCTGTGTTAATACACATGGTTATTTAACATGTAAAATTACCGAGGATTATTTCCCTGGCCGCAGAGGCCGCGGTCGCCGCCAGAATTTTCTGGCTCCCCGCTCAATGTATTGCAGAGTCCCGCAGGCTTGCTTCTCCAAGCCTGTGTTAATACACATGTTAATTTAACATGTAAAATTACCGAGGATTATTTCCCCGGCCGCGGAGGCCTCGGTCGCCGCCAGAATTTTCTGGCTCCCCGCTCAATATATTGCAGCGACCCGCAGGCTTGCTTCTCCCAGCCTGTGTTAATACACATGTTAATTTAACATGTAAAATTACCGAGGATTATTTCCCCGGCCGCGGAGGCCTCGGTCGCCGCCAGAATTTTCTGGCTCCCGGCTCAATATATTACAGAGTCCCGCAGGCCTGTCTCCAGTGGAATACACACAGTCCGAGAGCCGAAAATTTGCCGGCGTGTGGAGGCCTCGGTCGCCAACAGATTGCCATAGGCTCTGGCTGCAATATTTACCGTGTATTTTTTCCCTCCAGAGACACCACTACCCCCTATATAACCCAAAATGGGCCTTGCGGCGGGTACACGCGGAGCCCGAGCGCCGAAGTTCTCCCGGCCGCGGAGGCCTCGGTCGCCGGGAGAATTTCTCCGGCCCCTGCTCGAAATTTTTCAAAGTCCAGAATGCCTGCTTCTCCCAGCCTGTGTTAATACACATGTTAATTTAACATGTAAAATTACCGAGGATTATTTCCCCGGCCGCGGAGGCCTCGGTCGCCGCCAGAATTTTCTGGCTCCCCGCTCAATGTATTGCAGAGTCCCGCAGGCTTGCTTCTCCCAGCCTGTGTTAATACACATGATAATTTAACATGTAAAATCATTGAGGACCATTTCCTCGGCCGCGGAGGCCTCGGTCGCCGCCAGAATTTTCTGGCTCCCCGCTCAATGTATTGCAGAGTCCCGCAGGCTTGCTTCTCCCAGCCTGTGTTAATACACATGTTAATTTAACATGTAAAATCAACAAGGACCATTTCCTCGGCCGCGGAGGCCTCGGTCGCCGCCAGAATTTTCTGGCTGCCCGCTCCCCATTGGTAGACGCGGAGCCCGAGCGCCGAGAGTTCTCCCGGCCGCGGAGGCCTCGGTCGCCGGGAGAATTTCTCCGGCCCCTGCTCGAAATTTTTCAAAGTCCAGAATGCCTGCTTCTCCCAGCATGTGTTAATACACATGTTAATTTAACATGTAATATTACCAATGACCTTTTCCTCGGCCGCGGAGGCCTCGGTCGCCGCCAGAATTTTCTGGCTGCCCGCTCCCCATGGGTAGACGCGCTGCCCGAGCGCCGAGAGTTCTCCCGGCCGCGGAGGCCTCGGTCGCCGGGAGAATTTCTCCGGCCCCTGCTCGAAATTTTTCAAAGTCCAGAATGCCTAGTTCTCCCAGCCTGTGTTAATACACATGTTAATTTAACATGTAAAATTACCAAGGATTATTATCCCGGCCGCAGAGGCCTCGGTCGCCGCCAGAAATTTCTGGCTCCCCGCTCAATGTATTGCAGAGTCCCGCAGGCTTGCTTCTCCAAGCCTGTGTTAATACACATGTTAATTTAACATGTAAAATTACCGAGGATTATTTCCCCGGCCGCGGAGGCCTCGGTCGCCGCCAGAAATTTCTGGCTCCCCGCTCAATATATTGCAGCGACCCGCAGGCTTGCTTCTCCCAGCCTGTGTTAATACACATGTTAATTTAACATGTAAAATCACCAAGGACCATTTCCTCGGCCGCGGAGGCCTCGGTCGCCGCCAGAATTTTCTGGCTGCCCGCTCCCCATGTGTAGACGCGGAGCCCGAGCGCCGAGAGTTCTCCCGGCCGCGGAGGCCTCGGTCGCCGCCAGAATTTTCTGGCTCCCCGCTCAATGTATTGCAGAGTCCCGCAGGCTTGCTTCTCCAAGCCTGTGTTAATACACATGTTAATTTAACATGCAAAATCACCAATGACAATTTCCTCGGCCGCGGAGGCCTCCATCGCCGGGAGAATTTTCTGGCTCTCTGCTCGAATTTTTTCTAAGTCCCGATTCGCTATTACAGGCTGGCGCACGGAGTCCGAGGGGCGGAAATATGCCGGGTAGTGGTGCCTTCCGTCGCCGAGACATTTTACAATTGCCTGGGAGCAGTATTTAACATGTTAATTTTTTCCCCCTCGGGACACCACTACCCCCTATATAACCCAAAATGGGCCATGCAATGGGTGCCCACAACGCCCGAGCGCGGGCATTTTTCCCGGGCGCCGAGGCCTCGAT
>NW_026962897.1:0-20000 GCF_032445375.1 Bacillus rossius redtenbacheri
GTTACCTGAGAAAGGTATAGCATTGGCTCGCAGCTAGTGTATTGCAGTTCAGACAGATAGGCCACTTTAGATAGTTCTTAGTGTTCACAGTTATCACCAAGACTAGACCCATATGGATTTAATTCTTCAAGGAGCAGCGGTCCACCAATAAGAGAGATGAAGACATGTTTTCGGATGGCCACAACGCCCCCTCGCCACCCAAATGTGCATGTTTTAAGTGTACATTGGGAGTCGACGGAACATCGGGAGTCCGCTTGCTTTCTCCGGATCAGCTGCCACCCCCCTGATCTACCAGATAGACAAGAACATGTCTTCTCCACCAATCTCATCCACCGAAGCTCCGATCATGGCTTCTTCTACCTTTATACTGATATACCCCCACGGAGCAACATGCGGGCAAGGGAACTCTTGCTACCCTTCAGTAAAGCAGGTATCTCTTATAGATGGTGACTGCACCTTGGCCAGGATTGAAGACCGCGACTAACCCCTTTGAAACTTGTCTCTCAGGGAGCTGCGATCCATCAAACATTTCATTGTTAACAGAGGGGAACCATTACTTGGTTAAGACGATAGGACACGCGTTCCCCACCATTTCGCATCCAATCGAATTGCCGCACAAGAGCTCGTTACCTAAGAAAGGTATAGCATTGGCTCGCAGCTAGTGTATTGCAGTTCAGACAGATAGGCCACTTTAGATAGTTCTTAGTGTTCACAGTTATCACCAAGACTAGACCCATATGGAATTAATTCTTCAAGGAGCAGCGGTCCACCAATAAGAGAGATGAAGACATGTTTTCGGATGGCCACAACGCCCCCTCGCCACCCAAATGTGCATGTTTCAAGTGTACATTGGGAGTCGACGGAACATCGGGAGTCCGCTTGCTTTCTCCGGATCAGCTGCCACCCCCCTGATCTACCAGATAGACAAGAACATGTCTTCTCCGCCAATCTCATCCACCGAAGCTCCGATCATGGCTTCTTCTACCTTTATACTGATATACCCCCACGGAGCAACATGCGGGCAAGGGAACTCTTGCTACCCTTCAGTAAAGCAGGTATCTCTTATAGATGGTGACTGCACCTTGGCCAGGATTGAAGACCGCGACTAACCCCTTTGAAACTTGTCTCTCAGGGAGCTGCGATCCATCAAACATTTCATTGTTAACAGAGGGGAACCATTACTTGGTTAAGACGACCGGACACGCGTTCCCCACCATTTCGCATCCAATCGAATCGCCGCACAAGAGCTCGTTACCTGAGAAAGGTATAGCATTGGCTCGCAGCTTGTGTATTGCAGTTCAGACAGATAGGCCACTTTAGATAGTTCTTCGTGTTCACAGTTAAGACCACGGCTAGACCCATATGGAATTAATTCTTCAAGGAGCAGCGGTACACCAAGCATTTCATTGTGTACTAGAAAGCACCTCTACCATGTAACAAACATACGACCACCAAATTTCTGCTTACTTCCCCCAGCGGATAGTATTTGCTAGTATCATCCACAAAGTAAATCAATTTTTTCAATGTACCGCTTCTTGGGGGAACTGGGCATGAATCAATCAAGCATTTTGAGGTAGCATGTCCGCTTCACCGCGAGGTGCTCTGAATACCATTATACATTCTTTTTCATCATCCACTTTCAGACCACTACAAGACCCATACTGAATTAATTCCTCAAGGAGCTGCAGTCCACAAAACATTTTACTGTGTACTAGAGGGCACCTCCACCATGTAACAGAAAACATACAACCTTCTTAATTTAATTCTGCATTGTTTCCCAGACGATTTGTTAGCCATACAACAGTACCATCCACAGTAATTCACCTCTTTGAAATCCAATGCATTGTAGAGAAACTGAGGTGGTAGCATTCAAACCGTTCTGTAATGTTAATTCTGCTTCATAGAAAGGTGCTACAGGTTCCACAATAATTAATTGGATATTTTTGCAATATATATAGGGCGAGAAAACTCGGGGGGACTCCCTTTTCATTTATGTACATATTCTTTCCATATTGCAAATAATTCCAATTTTTCCCGATTGCATGTCCCCCTAATATACCCAAAATGGGCCTATCGATGGGTTCACAAAGGTACCCAAAATATGAGATTTTGACTGAAAGAGGCTGGCTAACTTCCGGGAACATGATCATAGGAAATAGGTCAAAATCCCGAATCGCAGTTGTTTACGAACAACCACGAACGGAGACTTAAAATAACCTATAAGGCTGGAATTCATGGGGCCTGTATAACAGGCATTTACACAGACTCTCGGGAGGGAGGGCTCTGTGGCCGGGAGAATTTTCTGGCTCCCCGCCCGAAACTTTTCAGAGTCCCTAATGCCTGCTTGAATGTGAATAAGCAGAGCCCGGTAGCTGATATTTTGCCGGGGTGTGGAGGCCCCGGTCGCCGCCAAATTCCTCTGGTCACAGCTTGTGTTAATACACATGTTAATTTTACATGCAAACCACCAATGACAATTTTCCTCGGCCGCGGAGGCCTCGGTCGCCGCCAGAATTTTCTGGTTCCCGCTCAATATATTGCAGAGTCCTGCAGGCCTGCTTCTGTAGGAATATGCAGAGCCCGGTAGCTGATATTTTGCCGGGGTGAGGAGGCCTCGGTCGCCGCCAAATTCCTCTCATCCCAGCTTGTGTTAATACACATGTTAATTTTACATGCAAAACCACCAATTACCATTTCCTCGGCCGCGGAGGCCTCGGTCGCCGGGAGATTTTCCTGGCTCCCCGCTCAATATACTGCACAGTCCCGCAGGCCTGTCTCCAGTGGAATACACACAGTCCGAGAGCCGAAAATTTGCCGGGGTGTGGAGGCCTCGGTCGCCAACAGATTGCCATAGGCTCTGGCTGCAATATTTACCGTGTATTTTTTCCCTCCAGAGACACCACTACACCCTATATAACCCAAAATGGGCCTTGACGCGTGTACACGCGGAGCCCGAGCGCCGAGAGTTCTCCCGGCCGCGGAGGCCTCGGTCGCCGGGAGAATTTCAACGGCCCCTGCTCGAAATTTTTCTAAGTCCAGAATGCCTGCTTCTCCCAGCCTGTGTTAATACACATGTTAATTTAACATGTAAAATCACCAAGGACCATTTCCTCGGCCGCGGAGGCCTCGGTCACCGCCAGAATTTTCTGGCTGCCCGCTCCCCATGGGTAGACGCGCTGCCCAAGCGCCGAGAGTTCTCCCGGCCGCGGAGGCCTCGGTCGCCGGGAGAATTTCTCCGGCCCCTGCTCGAAATTTTTCAAAGTCCAGAATGCCTGCTTCTCCCAGCATGTGTTAATACACATGTTAATTTAACATGTAATATTACCAATGACCTTTTCCTCGGCCGCGGAGGCCTCGGTCGCCGCCAGAATTTTCTGGCTGCCCGCTCCCCATGGGTAGACGCGGAGCCCGAGCGCCGAGAGTTCTCCCGGCCGCGGAGGCCTCGGTCGCCGGGAGAATTTCTCCGGCCCCTGCTCGAAATTTTTCAAAGTCCAGAATGCCTAGTTCTCCCAGCCTGTGTTAATACACATGTTAATTTAACATGTAAAATTACCAAGGATTATTATCCCGGCCGCAGAGGCCTCGGTCGCCGCCAGAAATTTCTGGCTCCCCGCTCAATGTATTGCAGAGTCCCGCAGGCTTGCTTCTCCAAGCCTGTGTTAATACACATGTTAATTTAACATGTAAAATTACAGAGGATTATTTCCCCGGCCGCGGAGGCCTCGGTCGCCGCCAGAATTTTCTGGCTGCCCGCTCAATGTATTGCAGAGTCCCGCAGGCTTGCTTCTCCAAGCCTGTGTTAATACACATGTTAATTTAACATGCAAAATCACCAATGACAAATTCCTCGGCCGCGGAGGCCTCGATCGCCGGGAAAATGTTCTGGCTCCCTGCTCGAATTTTTTTTCTAAGTCCCGATTCGCTATTACAGGCTGGCGCACGGAGTCCGAGGGGCGTAAATATGCCGGGTAGTGGTGCCTTCCGTCGCCGAGACATTTTACAATTGCCTGGGAGCAGTATTTAACATGTTAATTTTTTCCCCTCGTGACACCACTACCCCCTATATAACGCAAAATGGGCCTTGCCAAGGGGGCGCGCAACGCCCGAGCGCGGGCGTTTTTCCCGGCCGCCGAGACCTCCATCGCCGGGAGAATGTCTTCAGCTATTTGCTAGATTTCCCGATTCGCCCCGCACGACAAACAACCACGAACGAGGTGGTTTTCGAGAGTTCTCCCGGCCGCGGAGGCCTCGGTCGCAGGGAGAATTTCCCTGGCCCCTGCTCGAAATTTTTCTAAGTCCAGAATGCCTGCATCTCCCAGCCTGTGTTAAAACACATGTTAATTTAACATGTAAAATTACCAATGACCATTTCCTCGGCCGCAGAGGCCTCGGTCGCAGCCAGAATTTTCTGGCTCCCTGCTCAATATATTGCAGAGTCCCGCATGCTTGCTTCTCCAAGCCTGTGTTAATACACATGTTAATTTAACATGTAAAATTACCGAGGATTATTTCCCCGGCCGCGGAGGCCTCGGTCGCCGCCAGAAATTTCTGGCTCCCCGCTCAATATATTGCAGCGACCCGCAGGCTTGCTTCTCCCAGCCTGTGTTAATACACATGTTAATTTAACATGTAAAATCACCAAGGACCATTTCCTCGGCCGCGGAGGCCTCGGTCGCCGCCAGAATTTTCTGGCTGCCCGCTCCCCATGTGTAGACGCGGAGCCCGAGCGCCGAGAGTTCTCCCGGCCGCGGAGGCCTCGTAGCCGGGAGAATTTCTCGGGCCCCTGCTCGAAATTTTTCTAAGTCCAGAATGCCTGCTTCTCCCAGCCTGTGTTAATACACATGTTAATTTAACATGTAATTTTACCAATGACCTTTTCCTCGGCCGCGGAGGCCTCGGTCGCCGCCAGAATTTTCTGGCTCCCGGCTCAATATATTACAGAGTCCCGCAGGCCTGTCTCCAGTGGAATACACACAGTCCGAGAGCCGAAAATTTGCCGGGGTGTGGAGGCCTCGGTCGCCAACAGATTGCCATAGGCTCTGGCTGCAATATTTACCGTGTATTTTTTCCCTCCAGAGACACCACTACCCCCTATAAAACCCAAAATAGGCCTTGCGGTGGGTACACGCAGAGCCCGAGCGCCGAAGTTCTCCCGGCCGCGGAGGCCTCGGTCGCCGGGAGAATTTCTCCGGCCCCTGCTCGAAATTTTTCAAAGTCCAGAATGCCTGCTTCTCCCAGCCTGTGTTAATACACATGTTAATTTAACATGTTAAATTATCGAGGATTATTTCCCCGGCCGTGGAGGCCTCGGTCGCCGCCAGAATTTTCTGGCTCCCCGCTCAATATATTGCAGAGTCCCGCAGGCTTGCTTCTCCCAGCCTGTGTTAATACACATGTTAATTTAACATGTAAAATCACCGAGGACCATTTCCTCGGCCGCGGAGGCCTCGGTCGCCGCCAGAATTTTCTGGCTCACCTCTCAATGTATTGCAGAGTCCCGCAGGCTTGGTTCTCCAAGCCTGTGTTAATACACATGTTAATTTAACATGTAAAATTACCGAGGATTATTTCCCCGGCCGCGGAGGCCTCGGTCGCCGCCAGAATTTTCTGGCTCCCCGCTCAATGTATTGCAGAGTCCCGCAGGCTTGGTTCTCCAAGCCTGTGTTAATACACATGTTAATTTAACATGTAAAATTACCGAGGATTATTTCCCCGGCCACGGAGGCCTCGGTCGCCGACAGAATTGTCTGGCTCCCTGCTCGAATTTTTTCTAAGTCCCGATTCGCTATTACAGGCTGGCGCACGGAGTCAGAGGGGCGGGAATTCGCCGGGTAGTGGTGCCTTCCGTCGCCGAGACATTTTTCTATTGCCTGGAAGCTGTATTTAACATGTTAATTTTTTCCCCCTCGGGACACCACTACCCCCTATATAACCCAACATGGGCCTTGCCGCGGGTACACGCGGAGCCCGAGCGCCGAGTGTTCTCCCGGCCGCGGAGGCCTCGGTCGCCGGGAGAATTTCTCCGGCCCCTGCTCGAAATTTTTCAAAGTCCAGAATGCCTGCTTCTCCCAGCCTGTGTTAATACACATGTTAATTTAACATGTTAAATTACCGAGGATTATTTCCCCGGCCGTGGAGGCCTCGGTCGCCGCCAGAATTTTCTGGCTCCCCGCTCAATATATTGCAGAGTCCCGCAGGCTTGCTTTTCCCAGCCTGTGTTAATACACATGTTAATTTAACATGTAAAATTACCAATGACCATTTCCTCGGCCGCAGAGGCCTCGGTCGCCGCCAGAATTTTCTGGCTCCCCGCTCAATGTATTGCAGAGTCCCGCAGGCATGCTTCTCCAAGCCTGTGTTAATACACATGTTAATTTAACATGTTAAATTACCGAGGATTATTTCCCCGGCCGTGGAGGCCTCGGTCGCCGCCAGAATTTTCTGGCTCCCCGCTCAATATATTGCAGAGTCCCGCAGGCTTGCTTTTCCCAGCCTGTGTTAATACACATGTTAATTTAACATGTAAAATCACCAAGGACCATTTCCTCGGCCGCGGAGGCCTCGGTCGCCGCCAGAATTTTCTGGCTTCCCGCTCCCCATGGGTAGACGCGGAGCCCGAGCGCCGAGAGTTCTCCCGGCCGCGGAGGCCTCGGTCGCCGGGAGAATTTCTCCGGCCCCTGCTCGAAATTTTTCAAAGTCTAGAATGCCTAGTTCTCCCAGCCTGTGTTAATACACATGTTAATTTAACATGTAAAATTACCAAGGATTATTATCCCGGCCGCAGAGGCCTCGGTCGCCGCCAGAAATTTCTGGCTCCCCGCTCAATGTATTGCAGCGTCCCGCAGGCTTGCTTCTCCAAGCCTGTGTTAATACACATGTTAATTTAACATGTAAAATTACAGAGGATTATTTCCCCGGCCGCGGAGGCCTCGGTCGCCGCCAGAATTTTCTGGCTGCCCGCTCAATGTATTGCAGAGTCCCGCAGGCTTGCTTCTCCAAGCCTGTGTTAATACACATGTTAATTTAACATGCAAAATCACCAATGACAAATTCCTCGGCCGCGGAGGCCTCGATCGCCGGGAAAATGTTCTGGCTCCCTGCTCGAATTTTTTTTCTAAGTCCCGATTCGCTATTACAGGCTGGCGCACGGAGTCCGAGGGGCGTAAATATGCCGGGTAGTGGTGCCTTCCGTCGCCGAGACATTTTACAATTGCCTGGGAGCAGTATTTAACATGTTAATTTTTTCCCCTCGGGACACCACTACCCCCTATATAACCCAAAATGGGCCTTGCCAAGGGGGCGCGCAACGCCCGAGCGCGGGCGTTTTTCCCGGCCGCCGAGGCCTCCATCGCCGGGAGAATGTCTTCAGCTATTTGCTAGATTTCCCGATTCGCCCCGCACGGCAAACAACCACGAACGAGGTGGTTTTCGAGAGTTCTCCCGGCCGCGGAGGCCTCGGTCGCCGGGAGAATTTCTCGGGCCCCTGCTCGAAATTTTTCTAAGTCCAGAATGCCTGCATCTCCCAGCCTGTGTTAAAACACATGTTAATTTAACATGTAAAATTACCAATGACCATTTCCTCGGCCGCAGAGGCCTCGGTCGCAGCCAGAATTTTCTGGCTCCCTGCTCAATATATTGCAGAGTCCCGCATGCTTGCTTCTCCCAGCCTGTGTTAATACACATGGTTATTTAACATGTAAAATTACCGAGGATTATTTCCCTGGCCGCAGAGGCCGCGGTCGCCGCCAGAATTTTCTGGCTCCCCGCTCAATGTATTGCAGAGTCCCGCAGGCTTGCTTCTCCAAGCCTGTGTTAATACACATGTTAATTTAACATGTAAAATTACCGAGGATTATTTCCCCGGCCGCGGAGGCCTCGGTCGCCGCCAGAATTTTCTGGCTCCCCGCTCAATATATTGCAGCGACCCGCAGGCTTGCTTCTCCCAGCCTGTGTTAATACACATGTTAATTTAACATGTAAAATTACCGAGGATTATTTCCCCGGCCGCGGAGGCTTCGGTCGCCGCCAGAATTTTCTGGCTCCCGGCTCAATATATTACAGAGTCCCGCAGGCCTGTCTCCAGTGGAATACACACAGTCCGAGAGCCGAAAATTTGCCGGGGTGTGGAGGCCTCGGTCGCCAACAGATTGCCATAGGCTCTGGCTGCAATATTTACCGTGTATTTTTTCCCTCCAGAGACACCACTACCCCCTATATAACCCAAAATGGGCCTTGCGGCGTGTACACGCGGAGCCCGAGCGCCGAAGTTCTCCCGGCCGCGGAGGCCTCGGTCGCCGGGAGAATTTCTCCGGCCCCTGCTCGAAATTTTTCAAAGTCCAGAATGCCTGCTTCTCCCAGCCTGTGTTAATACACATGTTAATTTAACATGTAAAATTACCGAGGATTATTTCCCCGGCCGCGGAGGCCTCGGTCGCCGCCAGAATTTTCTGGCTCCCCGCTCAATGTATTGCAGAGTCCCGCAGGCTTGCTTCTCCCAGCCTGTGTTAATACACATGTTAATTTAACATGTAAAATCATTGAGGACCATTTCCTCGGCCGCGGAGGCCTCGGTCGCCGCCAGAATTTTCTGGCTCCCCGCTCAATGTATTGCAGAGTCCCGCAGGCTTGCTTCTCCCAGCCTGTGTTAATACACATGTTAATTTAACATGTAAAATCAACAAGGACCATTTCCTCGGCCGCGGAGGCCTCGGTCGCCGCCAGAATTTTCTGGCTGCCCGCTCCCCATTGGTAGACGCGGAGCCCGAGCGCCGAGAGTTCTCCCGGCCGCGGAGGCCTCGGTCGCCGGGAGAATTTCTCCGGCCCCTGCTCGAAATTTTTCAAAGTCCAGAATGCCTGCTTCTCCCAGCATGTGTTAATACACATGTTAATTTAACATGTAATATTACCAATGACCTTTTCCTCGTCCGCGGAGGCCTCGGTCGCCGCCAGAATTTTCTGGCTGCCCGCTCCCCATGGGTAGACGCGCTGCCCGAGCGCCGAGATTTCTCCCGGCCGCGGAGGCCTCTGTCGCCGGGAGAATTTCTCTGGCCCCTGCTCGAAATTTTTCAAAGTCCAGAATGCCTAGTTCTCCCAGCCTGTGTTAATACACATGTTAATTTAACATGTAAAATTACCAAGGATTATTATCCCGGCCGCAGAGGCCTCGGTCGCCGCCAGAAATTTCTGGCTCCCCGCTCAATGTATTGCAGAGACCCGCAGGCTTGCTTCTCCAAGCCTGTGTTAATACACATGTTAATTTAACATGTAAAATTACCGAGGATTATTTCCCCGGCCGCGGAGGCCTCGATCGCCGCCAGAAATTTCTGGCTCCCCGCTCAATATATTGCAGCGACCCGCAGGCTTGCTTCTCCCAGCCTGTGTTAATACACATGTTAATTTAACATGTAAAATCACCAAGGACCATTTCCTCGGCCGCGGAGGCCTCGGTCGCCGCCAGAATTTTCTGGCTGCCCGCTCCCCATGTGTAGACGCGGAGCCCGAGCGCCGAGAGTTCTCCCGGCCGCGGAGGCCTCGGTCGCCGCCAGAATTTTCTGGCTCCCCGCTCAATGTATTGCAGAGTCCCGCAGGCTTGCTTCTCCAAGCCTGTGTTAATACACATGTTAATTTAACATGCAAAATCACCAATGACAATTTCCTCGGCCGCGGAGGCCTCCATCGCCGGGAGAATTTTCTGGCTCTCTGCTCGAATTTTTTCTAAGTCCCGATTCGCTATTACAGGCTGGCGCACGGAGTCCGAGGGGCGGAAATATGCCGGGTAGTGGTGCCTTCCGTCGCCGAGACATTTTACAATTGCCTGGGAGCAGTATTTAACATGTTAATTTTTTCCCCCTCGGGACACCACTACCCCCTATATAACCCAAAATGGGCCATGCAATGGGTGCCCACAACGCCCGAGCGCGGGCATTTTTCCCGGGCGCCGAGGCCTCGATCGCCGGGAGAATGTCTCCAGCTATTTGCATGATGTCCCGATTCGCCCCACAAGGCGAACAACCACGAACGAGGTGGTTTTCGTTCGTGGTTGTTTTCGTTCGTGGTTGTTTACTGTTCGTGGTTGTTTTCATTCGTGGTTGTTGTGCGTTCGTGGTTGTTGTCGTTCGGGGTTGTTTTCCGTTCGTGGTTGTTGTCGTTCGTGGTTGTTGTCGTTCGTGGTTGTTGTCGTTCGTGGTTGTTTTCCGTTCGTGGTTGTTTTACGTTCGTGGTTGTTTTCGAGGCAATTGGTACTTTGAAAATTTCAATCGGTTAGCTAGAAAAAATTCTCCCGGCGGTGATTGCCTTGATCGCCGGGAGAATTTTCTGGCTCCCCGATAAAATTTTTTCCAAGTCCCGATTCGCTCTTACTAGCTGGCGCACGGAGTCCGAGGGGCGGGAATTCGCCGGGTAGTGGTGTGTTCCGTCGCCGAGACATTTTCCTATTGCCTGGAAGCAGTATTTAACATGTTAATTTTTTCCCCCTCGGGACACCACTACCCCCTATATAACACAAAATGGGCCTTGCCGCGGGTACACCCGGAGCCCGAGCGCCGAGAGTTCTCCCGGCCGCAGAGGCCTCGGTCGCCGGGAGATTTTCTCCGGCCCCTGCTCGAAATTTTCCAAAGTCCAGAATGCCTGCTTCTCCCAGCCTGTGTTAATACACATGTTAATTTAACATGTAAAATCACCAAGGACCATTTCCTCGGCCGCGGAGGCCTCGGTCGCCGCCAGAATTTTCTGGCTGCCCGCTCCCCAAGGGTAGACGCGGAGCCCGAGCGCCGAGAGTTCTCCCGGCCGCGGAGGCCTCGGTCGCCGGGAGAATTTCTCCGGCCCCTGCTCGAAATTTTTCAAAGTCCAGAATGCCTGCTTCTCCCAGCATGTGTTAATACACATGTTAATTTAACATGTAATATTACCAATGACCTTTTCCTCGGCCGCGGAGGCCTCGGTCGCCGCCAGAATTTTCTGGCTGCCCGCTCCCCATGGGTAGACGCGGAGCCCGAGCGCCGAGAGTTCTCCCGGCCGCGGAGGCCTCGGTCGCCGGGAGAATTTCTCCGGCCCCTGCTCGAAATTTTTCAAAGTCCAGAATGCCTAGTTCTCCCAGCCTGTGTTAATACACATGTTAATTTAACATGTAAAATTACCAAGGATTATTATCCCGGCCGCAGAGGCCTCGGTCGCCGCCAGAAATTTCTGGCTCCCCGCTCAATGTATTGCAGAGTCCCGCAGGCTTGCTTCTCCAAGCCTGTGTTAATACACATGTTAATTTAACATGTAAAATTACAGAGGATTATTTCCCCGGCCGCGGAGGCCACGGTCGCCGCCAGAATTTTCTGGCTGCGCCGCTCAATGTATTGCAGAGTCCCGCAGGCTTGCTTCTCCAAGCCTGTGTTAATACACATGTTAATTTAACATGCAAAATCACCAATGACAAATTCCTCGGCCGCGGAGGCCTCGATCGCCGGGAAAATGTTCTGGCTCCCTGCTCGAATTTTTTTTCTAAGTCCCGATTCGCTATTACAGGCTGGCGCACGGAGTCCGAGGGGCGTAAATATGCCGGGTAGTGGTGCCTTCCGTCGCCGAGACATTTTACAATTGCCTGGGAGCAGTATTTAACATGTTAATTTTTTCCCCTCGGGACACCACTACCCCCTATATAACCCAAAATGGGCCTTGCCAAGGGGGCGCGCAACGCCCGAGCGCGGGCGTTTTTCCCGGCCGCCGAGGCCTCCATCGCCGGGAGAATGTCTTCAGCTATTTGCTAGATTTCCCGATTCGCCCCGCACGGCAAACAACCACGAACGAGGTGGTTTTCGAGAGTTCTCCCGGCCGCAGAGGCCTCGGTCGCCGGGAGAATTTCTCGGGCCCCTGCTCGAAATTTTTCTAAGTCCAGAATGCCTGCATCTCCCAGCCTGTGTTAAAACACATGTTAATTTAACATGTAAAATTACCAATGACCATTTCCTCGGCCGCAGAGGCCTCGGTCGCAGCCAGAATTTTCTGGCTCCCTGCTCAATATATTGCAGAGTCCCGCATGCTTGCTTCTCCCAGCCTGTGTTAATACACATGGTTATTTAACATGTAAAATTACCGAGGATTATTTCCCTGGCCGCAGAGGCCGCGGTCGCCGCCAGAATTTTCTGGCTCCCCGCTCAATGTATTGCAGAGTCCCGCAGGCTTGCTTCTCCAAGCCTGTGTTAATACACATGTTAATTTAACATGTAAAATTACCGAGGATTATTTCCCCGGCCGCGGAGGCCTCGGTCGCCGCCAGAATTTTCTGGCTCCCCGCTCAATATATTGCAGCGACCCGCAGGCTTGCTTCTCCCAGCCTGTGTTAATACACATGTTAATTTAACATGTAAAATTACCGAGGATTATTTCCCCGGCCGCGGAGGCCTCGGTCGCCGCCAGAATTTTCTGGCTCCCGGCTCAATATATTACAGAGTCCCGCAGGCCTGTCTCCAGTGGAATACACACAGTCCGAGAGCCGAAAATTTGCCGGCGTGTGGAGGCCTCGGTCGCCAACAGATTGCCATAGGCTCTGGCTGCAATATTTACCGTGTATTTTTTCCCTCCAGAGACACCACTACCCCCTATATAACCCAAAATGGGCCTTGCGGCGGGTACACGCGGAGCCCGAGCGCCGAAGTTCTCCCGGCCGCGGAGGCCTCGGTCGCCGGGAGAATTTCTCCGGCCCCTGCTCGAAATTTTTCAAAGTCCAGAATGCCTGCTTCTCCCAGCCTGTGTTAATACACATGTTAATTTAACATGTAAAATTACCGAGGATTATTTCCCCGGCCGCGGAGGCCTCGGTCGCCGCCAGAATTTTCTGGCTCCCCGCTCAATGTATTGCAGAGTCCCGCAGGCTTGCTTCTCCCAGCCTGTGTTAATACACATGATAATTTAACATGTAAAATCATTGAGGACCATTTCCTCGGCCGCGGAGGCCTCGGTCGCCGCCAGAATTTTCTGGCTCCCCGCTCAATGTATTGCAGAGTCCCGCAGGCTTGCTTCTCCCAGCCTGTGTTAATACACATGTTAATTTAACATGTAAAATCAACAAGGACCATTTCCTCGGCCGCGGAGGCCTCGGTCGCCGCCAGAATTTTCTGGCTGCCCGCTCCCCATTGGTAGACGCGGAGCCCGAGCGCCGAGAGTTCTCCCGGCCGCGGAGGCCTCGGTCGCCGGGAGAATTTCTCCGGCCCCTGCTCGAAATTTTTCAAAGTCCAGAATGCCTGCTTCTCCCAGCATGTGTTAATACACATGTTAATTTAACATGTAATATTACCAATGACCTTTTCCTCGGCCGCGGAGGCCTCGGTCGCCGCCAGAATTTTCTGGCTGCCCGCTCCCCATGGGTAGACGCGCTGCCCGAGCGCCGAGAGTTCTCCCGGCCGCGGAGGCCTCGGTCGCCGGGAGAATTTCTCCGGCCCCTGCTCGAAATTTTTCAAAGTCCAGAATGCCTAGTTCTCCCAGCCTGTGTTAATACACATGTTAATTTAACATGTAAAATTACCAAGGATTATTATCCCGGCCGCAGAGGCCTCGGTCGCCGCCAGAAATTTCTGGCTCCCCGCTCAATGTATTGCAGAGTCCCGCAGGCTTGCTTCTCCAAGCCTGTGTTAATACACATGTTAATTTAACATGTAAAATTACCGAGGATTATTTCCCCGGCCGCGGAGGCCTCGGTCGCCGCCAGAAATTTCTGGCTCCCCGCTCAATATATTGCAGCGACCCGCAGGCTTGCTTCTCCCAGCCTGTGTTAATACACATGTTAATTTAACATGTAAAATCACCAAGGACCATTTCCTCGGCCGCGGAGGCCTCGGTCGCCGCCAGAATTTTCTGGCTGCCCGCTCCCCATGTGTAGACGCGGAGCCCGAGCGCCGAGAGTTCTCCCGGCCGCGGAGGCCTCGGTCGCCGCCAGAATTTTCTGGCTCCCCGCTCAATGTATTGCAGAGTCCCGCAGGCTTGCTTCTCCAAGCCTGTGTTAATACACATGTTAATTTAACATGCAAAATCACCAATGACAATTTCCTCGGCCGCGGAGGCCTCCATCGCCGGGAGAATTTTCTGGCTCTCTGCTCGAATTTTTTCTAAGTCCCGATTCGCTATTACAGGCTGGCGCACGGAGTCCGAGGGGCGGAAATATGCCGGGTAGTGGTGCCTTCCGTCGCCGAGACATTTTACAATTGCCTGGGAGCAGTATTTAACATGTTAATTTTTTCCCCCTCGGGACACCACTACCCCCTATATAACCCAAAATGGGCCATGCAATGGGTGCCCACAACGCCCGAGCGCGGGCATTTTTCCCGGGCGCCGAGGCCTCGATCGCCGGGAGAATGTCTCCAGCTATTTGCATGATGTCCCGATTCGCCCCACAAGGCGAACAACCACGAACGAGGTGGTTTTCGTTCGTGGTTGTTTTCGTTCGTGGTTGTTTACCGTTCGTGGTTGTTTTCATTCGTGGTTGTTGTGCGTTCGTGGTTGTTGTCGTTCGGGGTTGTTTTCCGTTCGTGGTTGTTGTCGTTCGTGGTTGTTGTCGTTCGTGGTTGTTGTCGTTCGTGGTTGTTTTCCGTTCGTGGTTGTTTTACGTTCGTGGTTGTTTTCGAGGCAATTGGTACTTTGAAAATTTCAATCGGTTAGCTAGAAAAAATTCTCCCGGCGGTGATTGCCTTGATCGCCGGGAGAATTTTCTGGCTCCCCGATAAAATTTTTTCCAAGTCCCGATTCGCTCTTACAAGCTGGCGCACGGAGTCCGAGGGGCGGGAATTCGCCGGGTAGTGGTGCGTTCCGTCGCCGAGACATTTTCCTATTGCCTGGAAGCAGTATTTAACATGTTAATTTTTTCCCCCTCGGGACACCACTACCCCCTATATAACACAAAATGGGCCTTGCCGCGGGTACACCCGGAGCCCGAGCGCCGAGAGTTCTCCCGGCCGCAGAGGCCTCGGTCGCCGGGAGAATTTCTCCGGCCCCTGCTCGAAATTTTCCAAAGTCCAGAATGCCTGCTTCTCCCAGCCTGTGTTAATACACATGTTAATTTAACATGTAAAATTACCAAGGACCATTTCCTCGGCCGCGGAGGCCTCGGTCGCCGCCAGAATTTTCTGGCTGCCCGCTCCCCATGGGTAGACGCGGAGCCCGAGCGCCGAGAGTTCTCCCGGCCGCGGAGGCCTCGGTCGCCGGGAGAATTTCTCCGGCCCCTGCTCGAAATTTTTCAAAGTCCAGAATGCCTGCTTCTCCCAGCATGTGTTAATACACATGTTAATTTAACATGTAATATTACCAATGACCTTTTCCTCGGCCGCGGAGGCCTCGGTCGCCGCCAGAATTTTCTGGCTGCCCGCTCCCCATGGGTAGACGCGGAGCCCGAGCGCCGAGAGTTCTCCCGGCCGCGGAGGCCTCGGTCGCCGGGAGAATTTCTCCGGCCCCTGCTCGAAATTTTTCAAAGTCCAGAATGCCTAGTTCTCCCAGCCTGTGTTAATACACATGTTAATTTAACATGTAAAATTAACAAGGATTATTATCCCGGCCGCAGAGGCCTCGGTCGCCGCCAGAAATTTCTGGCTCCCCGCTCAATGTATTGCAGAGTCCCGCAGGCTTGCTTCTCCAAGCCTGTGTTAATACACATGTTAATTTAACATGTAAAATTACAGAGGATTATTTCCCCGGCCGCGGAGGCCTCGGTCGCCGCCAGAATTTTCTGGCTGCCCGCTCAATGTATTGCAGAGTCCCGCAGGCTTGCTTCTCCAAGCCTGTGTTAATACACATGTTAATGTAACATGCAAAATCACCAATGACAAATTCCTCGGCCGCGGAGGCCTCGATCGCCGGGAAAATGTTCTGGCTCCCTGCTCGAATTTTTTTTCTAAGTCCCGATTCGCTATTACAGGCTGGCGCACGGAGTCCGAGGGGCGTAAATATGCCGGGTAGTGGTGCCTTCCGTCGCCGAGACATTTTACAATTGCCTGGGAGCAGTATTTAACATGTTAATTTTTTCCCCTCGGGACACCACTACCCCCTATATAACCCAAAATGGGCCTTGCCAAGGGGGCGCGCAACGCCCGAGCGCGGGCGTTTTTCCCGGCCGCCGAGGCCTCCATCGCCGGGAGAATGTCTTCAGCTATTTGCTAGATTTCCCGATTCGCCCCGCACGGCAAACAACCACGAACGAGGTGGTTTTCGAGAGTTCTTCCGGCCGCGGAGGCCTCGGCCGCCGGGAGAATTTCTCCGGCCCCTGTTCGAAATTTTTCTAAGACCAGAATGCCTGCATCTCCCAGCCTGTGTTAATACACATGTTAATTTAACATGTAAAATCACCAAGGACCATTTCCTCGGCCGCGGAGGCCTCGGTCGCCGCCAGAATTTTCTGGCTGCCCGCTCCCCATGGGTAGACGCGGAGCCCGAGCGCCGAGAGTTCTCCCGGCCGCGGAGGCCTCGGTCGCCGGGAGAATTTCTGCGGCCCCTGCTCGAAATTTTTCAAAGTCCAGAATGCCTGCTTCTCCCAGCATGTGTTAATACACATGTTAATTTAACATGTAATATTACCAATGACCTTTTCCTCGGCCGCGGAGGCCTCGGTCGCCGCCAGAATTTTCTGGCTGCCCGCTCCCCATGGGTAGACGCGGAGCCCGAGCGCCGAGAGTTCTCCCGGCCGCGGAGGCCTCGGTCGCCGGGAGAATTTCTCCGGCCCCTGCTCGAAATTTTTCAAAGTCCAGAATGCCTGCTTCTCCCAGCATGTGTTAATACACATGTTAATTTAACATGTAAAATTACCAAGGATTATTATCCCGGCCGCGGAGGCCTCGGTCGCCGCCAGAATTTTCTGGCTCCCCGCTCAATATATTGCAGAGTCCCGCAGGCTTGCTTCTCCCAGCCAGTGTTAATACACATGTTAATTTAACATGTAAAATCACCGATGACCATTTCCTCGGCCGCGGAGGTCTCGGTCACCGCCAGAATTTTCTGGCTCCCTGCTCGAATTTTTTCTAAGTCCCGATTCGCTATTATAGGCTGGCGCACGGATTCCGAGGGGCGGGAATTCGCCGGGTAGTGGTGCCTTCCGTCGCCGAGACATTTCTCTATTGCCTGGAAGCTGTATTTAACATGTTAATTTTTACCCCTCGGGACACCACTACCCCCTATATAACCCAAAATGGACCTTGCCGCGGGTACACGCGGAGCCCGAGCGCCGAGAGTTCTCCCGGCCGCGGAGGCCTCGGTCGCCGCCAGAATTTTCTGGCTCCCCGCTCAATGTATTGCAGAGTCCCGCAGGCTTGCTTCTCCAAGCCTGTGTTAATACACATGTTAATTTAACATGCAAAATCACCAATGACAATTTCCTCGGCCGCGGAGGCCTCCATCGCCGGGAGAATTTTCTGGCTCTCTGCTCGAATTTTTTCTAAGTCCCGATTCGCTATTACAGGCTGGCGCACGGAGTCCGAGGGGCGGAAATATGCCGGGTAGTGGTGCCTTCCGTCGCCGAGACATTTCTCTATTGCCTGGAAGCTGTATTTAACATGTTAATTTTTTCCCCTCGGGACACCACTACCCCCTATATAACCCAAAATGGGCCTTGCCATGGGTGCGCGCAACGCCCAAACGCGCGCGTTTTTCCCGGCCGCCGAGGCCTCGATCGCCGGGAGAATGTCTCCAGCTATTTGCTTGATTTCCCGATTCGCCCCGCACGGCAAACAACCACGAACGAAAACAACCACGAATAGAGCAAAATTGCTATTTCTCAAGAACTTCTGTGTGGACGTGGCTGCTGCTTCTGCCACAGCTTCTCGGAAGGAAAATACGTCATTACTGATCCAAGCTAATATATTTTTACTGAATATATTAAAAAAAAAAAAAAAGTTAAAAAAAAAAAAACACTGTTTCTATGGAAAACAAAATTTCAAAATAGAAAATAAATTTGAATTAAAAATATTTTAAGATTAATTAATAAATATAAATTAATATTAGTATATATAAAAAAATTATTTTATTTAACATAATTTAAATGGGGTGCTTCTTAAGATATTATCCACATGATAATCCTCATACTCACATATGGCAATAAAATATTTATAATAATATACACCATTCATCCCACACTTTTTTTTATTGATAAAATAATTTTTTTATATAAAATATTTAAAATTAAAATTTTTTTAAAAAAAATTTACACTATTGTGGACTTGAACTGACTTACCTCAGAGAACTAATATTTAAAATTAATTAAAAAAAACCAATGACCTAACCTGACCTAACCAAACCCAACCTAACATAACCTAACCTAACCTAACCTAACCTAACCTAACCTAACCTTGCCTGAGAGGGGAAAAATTTCAAAATAATTAAATACAATGACCTAACCTAACCTAAACAAACCTAACCTAACCTAACATTGCCTGAGAGAGGAAAAATTTAAAAAAATTAAATACAATAACCTAACCTTACATAACCTAACCTAACCTAACCTAACCTTGCCTGAGAGGGAAAAAATTTGAAAATAATTAAATACAATGACCTAATGTAACCTAACCTAACCTAACCTTGCCTGAGAGAGGAAAATTTTTAAAAAATTAAATACAATGACCTAACCTAACATAACCTAACCTAACCTAACCTAACCTAACCCAACCTAACCTAACCTAACACTAACCTAACCTAACCTAACCTAACCTAACCTAACCTAACCTAACCTAACCTAACCTAACCTAACCTAATATTGCCTGAGAGGGGAAATTTTTTTAAATAATTAAATACAATGACCTTACCTAACCTAAACTAACCTAACCTAACCTAATATTGCCTGAGAGGGGAATTTTTTTTAAATAATCAAATACAATGACCTAACCTAACCTAACTTAACCTAACCTTGCCTAAAAGTAAAAAAAAATTTAAAAATTATTAAATACAATGACCTGACCTAACCTAACCTAACCTAACCTAACCTAACCTAACCTAACCTAACCTAATATTGCCTGAGAGGGGAAATTTTTTTAAATAATTAAATACAATGACCTTACCTAACCTAACCTAACCTAACCTAACCTAACCTAACATAACCTAACCTAACCTAACCTAACCTAACCTAACCTAACCTAACCTAACCTAACCTAACCTAACCTAACCTAACCTAACCTAACCTAACCTAACCTAACCTAACCTAACCTAACCTAACCTAACCTAACCTAACCTAACCTAACCTAACCTAACCTAACCTAACCTAACCTAACCTAACCTAACCTAACCTAACCTAACCTAACCTAACCTAACCTAACCTAACCTAACCTAACCTAACCTAACCTAACCTAACCTAACCTAACCTAACCTAACCTAACCTAACCTAACCTAACCTAACCTAACCTAACCTAACCTAACCTAACCTAACCTAACCTAACCTAACCTAACCTAACCTAACCTAACCTAACCTAACCTAACCTAACCTAACCTAACCTAACCTAACCTAACCTAACCTAACCTAACCTAACCTAACCTAACCTAACCTAATATTGCCTGAGAGGGGAATTTTTTTTAAATAATCAAATACAATGACCTAACCTAACCTAACTTAACCTAACCTTGCCTAAAAGTAAAAAAAAATTTAAAAATTATTAAATACAATGACCTGACCTAACCTAACCTAACCTAACCTAACCTAACCTAACCTAACCTAACCTAATATTGCCTGAGAGGGGAAATTTTTTTAAATAATTAAATACAATGACCTTACCTAACCTAACCTAACCTAACCTAACCTAACCTAACATAACCTAACCTAACCTAACCTAACCTAACCTAACCTAACCTAACCTAACCTAACCTAACCTAACCTAACCTAACCTAACCTAACCTAACCTAACCTAACCTAACCTAACCTAACCTAACCTAACCTAACCTAACCTAACCTAACCTAACCTAACCTAACCTAACCTAACCTAACTTAACCTAACCTTACCTAACCTAACCTAACCTAACCTAACCTTGCCTGAGAGTAAAAAAAATTTAAAAAT
>NW_026962897.1:25000-26572 GCF_032445375.1 Bacillus rossius redtenbacheri
TAACCTAACCTAACCTTGCCTGAGAGTAAAAAAAATTTAAAAATTATTAAATACAATGACCTGACCTAACCTAACCTAACCTAACCTAACCTAACCTAACCTAACCTAACCTAATATTGCCTGAGAGGGGAATTTTTTTTAAATAATTAAATACAATGACCTTACCTAACCTATCTTAACCTAACCTTGCCTAAAAGTAAAAAAAATTTAAAAATTATTAAATAAAATGACCTGACCTAACCTAACCTAACCTAACCTAACCAATCCTAATATTGCCTGAGAGGGGAAATTTTTTTAAATTATTAAATACAATGACCTAACCTAACCTAACCTAACCTAACCTAATATTGCCTGAGAGGGGAATTTTTTTTAAATAATTAAATACAATGACCTAACCTAACCTAACCTAACCTAACCTAATATTGCCTGAGAGGGGAAATTTTTTTTAAATAATTAAATACAATGACCTTACCTAACCTAAACTTACCTAATCTAACCTAACCTAATATTGCCTGAGAGGGGAATTTTTTTTAAATAATCAAATACAATGACCTAACCTAACCTAACTTAACCTAACCTTGCCTAAAAGTAAAAAAAAAATTAAAAATTATTAAATACAATGACCTGACCTAACCTAACCTAACCTAACCTAACCTAACCTAACCTAACCTAACTAACCTAACCTAACCTAACCTAACCTAACCTAACCTAACCTAACCTAACCTAACCTAACCTAACCTAACCTAACCTTACCTAACCTAACCTAACCTAACCTAACCTTGCCTGAGAGTAAAAAAAATTTAAAATTATTAAATACAATGACCTGACCTAACCTAACCTAACCTAACCTAACCTAACCTAACCTAACCTAACCTAACCTAATCTAACCTAACCTAACCTAACCTAACCTAACCTAACCTAACCTAACCTAACCTAACCTAACCTAACCTAACCTAACCTAACCTAACCTAACCTAACCTAACCTAACCTAAACTTACCTAACCTAACCTAACCTAACCTAACCTTGCCTGAGAGTAAAAAAAAATTTAAAAATTATTAAATACAATGACTTGACCCTAACCTAACCTAACCTAACCTAACCTAACCTAACCTAACCTAACCTAACCTAATATTGCCTGAGAGGGGAAATTTTTTTAAATAATTAAATACAATGACCTTACCTAACCTAAACTAACCTAACCTAACCTAATATTGCCTGAGAGGGGAATTTTTTTTAAATAATCAAATACAATGACCTAACCTAACCTAACTTAACCTAACCTTGCCTAAAAGTAAAAAAAAATTTAAAAATTATTAAATACAATGACCTGACCTAACCTAACCTAACCTAACCTAACCTAACCTAACCTAACCTAACCTAATATTGCCTGAGAGGGGAAATTTTTTTAAATAATTAAATACAATGACCTTACCTAACCTAACCTAACCTAACCTAACCTAACCTAACATAACCTAACCTAACCTAACCTAACCTAACCTAACCTAACCTAACCTAACCTAACCTAACCTAACCTAACCTAACCTAACCTAACCTAACCTAACTAACCTAAC
>NW_026962898.1:0-157598 GCF_032445375.1 Bacillus rossius redtenbacheri
TAAGCAGTTAATTAGGCAGGCAATTAGGCAGGCAATAAGGCAGGCAATTGGGTAGTTAATTGGGCAGCCAATTAGACAGATAATTAGGCAGGCAATTGGGTAGGCAATTAGGCAGTCAATTAAACAGGCAAGCAATTAGGCACGCAATTAGGTAGGCAGGCAATTAGGCATTTAATTAGCAGGCAAAAAAGCAGTTAATTAGGCAGTTAATTAGGCAGGCAATTAAGCAGTTTATAAGCCAGGCAGGCAATTTAGCAGGTAATTAGGCAGGCAATTAGGCATTTAATAAGGCAGGCAATTAGGCAGAAAATTTGGAAGCAATTAGGCAGGCAATTAGGCTGGCAATTATGCAGGCAATTGGGCAGTTAATTAGGCAGGCTATTAGGCAATCAAGCAATATGGCAGGCAATTAAGCAGTTAATTAGGCAGGCAAATAGGCAGATAATTAGGCAGGCAATAAGTCAGGCAATTAAGCAGGCATTTAGACAGGTAGGCAATTTGGCAGGCAATTCGGTAGGCAATTAAGCAGGCAATTGGGCAGGCAATAAGGCAGTTAATTAGACAGGCAATTAAGCAGGCAAATAGGCTGGCAATTAGGCAGTTAATAAGTCAGGCAATTAGGTAGGCAGTTGGGTAGGCAGTTAGGCAGGCAATAAGGCAGTTAATTAGGCAGGCAATTAGGCAGGCAATTAGGAAGGCAATAAGGCAGGCAAATAGGCAGGCATATTGACTGCCAATTAGGCAGGCAATTAGGAAGTTAATTAGGCAGATGATTAGGCAGGAAATTTGGCAGGCAATAAGGCAGGCAAATAGGCAGGCAACTAATTAGCCAGGCAATTAGGCAGGCAATTAGGCAGGCAATTAAGCAGGCAATTAGGCAATTAATTAGGCAAGCAATTAGGCAGGCAGGCAATTAGGCAGGCAGATAATAAGGGAGGCAATTAAGCAGTTAATTAGGCAGGCATGCAATTTGGCAGGTAATAAGGCAGGCAATAAGGAAAGCAATTAAGCAGGCAATTAGGCAGGCAATTAGGCAGGCAATTAAGCAGATAATTAAGCACATAATTAGGCAGGCAATAAGGCAGGCAATTAGGTAGTTAATTAGTCAAGCAAATAGGCAGGCAATTAGGCAGGCAATTAGGTAGTTTATTAGGCAGGCAATTATGCAGGTAATTAGGCAAGCAATTAGTTAGATAAATAGGCAGGCAATGAAGCAGTTAATTAGGCCCGCAATAAGGCAGGCAATTAATAATGTAATTAGGCAGGCAGGCAATTAGGCAGGCAATTAAGCAGTTAATCAGGCAAGCAGGCAATTGGGCAGGTAATAAGGCAGGCAATTAGATAGGCAGGCAATTTGGCATGCAGGCAATAAGGCAGGCGATTAGGCAGTTAATTAGGCATGCAAATAGGCAGATAATTAGGCAGGCAATTAGGCATTTAATTAGGCAGGCAATTAGGCATTTAATTAGCAGGCAATAAATCAGTTAATTAGGCAGTTAATTAGGCAGGCAATTAAGCAGTTGATTAGGCAGGCAATTTAGCAGGTAATTAGGCAGGCATTAGGCAGGCAATTAGGCAAATAATTAGGCAGGCAATTAGGCATTTAATTAGCAGGCAATGAAGCAGTTAATAAGGCAGTTAATAAGGCAGGCAATTAAGCAGTTAATTAGGCAGGCAGGCAATTTAGCAGGTAATTAGGCAGGCAATTAGGCAGGAAATTAGGCAGGCAATTAGGCAGATAATTAAGCAGGCAATTAGGCAGAAAATTTGGCAGGCAATTAGGCAGGCAATTAGACAGTCAATTAGGCAGGCAATTATGCAGTCAATTAGTTAATCAAGCAATATGGCAGGCATTTCGGCAGGTAATTAGGCAGGCAAATAAGCAGATAATTAGGCAGGCAATAAGAAAGGTAATTCAGGAGGTAATTAGGCAGGCAATTAGGCAGGCAATAATGCAGTTTATTAGGCAGGCAATTAGGCAGGCAATTCGGCAGGCAATAAGGCAGTTAATTAGGCAAGCAATTAGGCAGGCAGATAATAAGGGAGGCAATTAAGCAGGCAATTAGGCAGTTAATTAGGCAGGCAATGAGGCAGGCTATTAGGCAGTTAATTAGGAAGGCAATTAGGCAGTTAATTAGGCAAGCAATTAGGCAGGCAGGCAATTAGGCAGGCAATTAGGCAGGCAATTAGGCATTTAATTAAGCAGGCAAATAGGCAGGCAATTAGGCAGTTAATAAGTCAGGCAATTATGTAGGCAGTTGGGTAGGCAATTAGGCAGGCAATAAGGCAGTTAGTAAGGCAGGCAATTAGGAAGGCAATAAGGCAGGCAAATATACAGGCATATTGACAGCCAATTAGGCAGGCAATTAGGCAGTTAATTAGGCAGATAATTAGGCAGGAAATTTGGCAGGCAATTAGGCAGGCAAATAGGCAGGCAACCAATTAGCCAGGCAATTAGGCAGGCAATTAGGCAGTTAACAAGGCAGGCAGTGAGGCAGGCAATTAGGCAGTTCATTAGGAAGGCAATAAGGCAGTTAATTAGGCAGGCAATTAAGCAAGGAATAAGGCAGTTAATTAGGCAGGCAATTAGACAGATGATTACGCAGGCAATTAGGCAGGCAATAAGGCAGTAAATTAGGCAAGCAATTACGCAGCTAATTAGGCAGGCAATTAAGCAGGCAATTAAGCAGGCAATTAAGCATGCAATTAGGCAGTTAATTAGGCAAGCAATTAGGCAGGAAGGCACTTAGGCAGGCAATTAGGCAGACAATTAAGCAGTTAATTAAGCAGGCAGGCAATTTGGCAGGTAACTTTGCAGGCAATTAGGCAGGCAATGAGACAGGCAATTAGGCAGCTATTTAGGCAGTTATATGGATTTTGCAATTAAACAGTTAATTAAGCAAACAATTAGGCAGGCAGGCAATTAGGCATGCAGGCAATTAGGCAGGTAGGCAATTAGGCAGTTAATAAGGAAGGCAAAAAGGCAGGCAATTGACAGGCAATTTGGCAGGCAATTTGGCAGGCATTTAGAAAGTTAATTAGGCAGTCAATAAGGCAGTCAATTAGGCAGTTAAGTAGGCAGGCCATTAGGCAGTTAATAAGGCAAGCAATTAGGCAGGCAATTAAGAAGGTAATTAGGCAAGCAATTAGGCAGGCAATTAGGAAGGCAGGCAATTAGGCAGGCAATTAAGAAGTTAATAAGGCAGGCAATTTGGCATGTAATAAGGCAGGCAATTAGGCAGGCAATTAGCTGGCAATTAGGCAGGCAATTAGGCAGTTTATAGGGCAGGCAATTAGGCAGGCAATTAGGCAGTTAATTATGCAGGCAATTAGGCAATTAATTAGACAGGCAATAAGGCAGGTAATTAGGCAATCAATTAGGCAGAGAATTAGGCAGGCAATAAGGCAGGCAGGCAATAAGGCAGGCAGGCAATCAGGCAGGAAATTAGGCATCAATTAGGCAGGCAATTAGTTAGGCTATTAGGCAAGCAATTAGGCAGTCAATTAAACAGTCAGGTAATTAGGCACGCAATTAGGTAGGCAGGCAATTAGGCAGTTTATTAGACAGGCAGGCAATTAGGCAGGTAAATAAATTAGGCAGGCAATTAGTCAGGCTATTAAGCAGGCAATTAGACAGGCAGACAATTAGGCAGGTAGGTTGTTAGTCAGGCAATTAGTCAGGCAATTAAGCAGGCAATTAGATAGGCAGGCAATTTGGCAGGCAGGCAATTGGATAGGCAGGCAATTTGGCAGGCAATTAGGCAGACAAATAGGCAGTTAGTCAGGCAGGCAATTAGGCAGGCAATAAGGCAGGCACTTCTGCAGGTAATTAGGCAATCAAGAAATATGGCAGGCAATTAGGCAGTTAATTAGGCAGGCAAATAGGCAGATAATTAGGCAGAGAATAAGGCAGGCAATTAGGCAGGCAATTAGGCAGGCAATAAGGCAGATAATTAGGCAGAGAATAAGGCAGGCAATCAGGCAGGAAATTAGGCATCAATTAGGCAGGCAATTAGTTAGGCTATTAGGCAAGCAATTAGGCAGTCAATTAAACAGTCAGGTAATTAGGCACGCAATTAGGTAGGCAGGCAATTAGGCAGTTGATTAGACAGGCAGGCAATTAGGCAGGTAAATAAATTAGGCAGGATATTAGTCAGGCTATTAAGCAGGCAATTAGAAGGCAGACAATTAGGCAGGTAGGTAATTAGTCAGGCAATTAGGCAGGCAATTAAGCAGGCAATTAGATAGGCAGGCAATTTGGCAGGCAGGCAATAAGGCAGGCAATTAGGCAAGCAATTAGGCAGACAAATAGGCAGTTAGTCAGGCAGGCAATTAGGCAGGCAATTAGGCAGGTAATTAGGCAATCAAGCAATATGGCATGCCATTAGGCAGTTAATTAGGCAAGCAATTAGGCAGGAAATTAGGCAGGCAATTAGGCAGGTTATTAGGCAAGCAATTAGGCAGGCAATTAGGTAGGCAGGCAATTAGGCAGGCAGGCAATTAGGCAGGCAATTAAGAAGTAAATTAAGCAGGCAGGCAATTTGGCATGTAATAAGGCAGGCAATTAGGCACGCAATTAGGCAGGCAATTAGGCAGTCAATTACACAGTCAGGCAATTAGGCACGCAATTAGGTAGGCAGGCAATTAGGCAGTTAATTAGACAGGCAGTCAATTAAGCAGTTAAATAAATAAGGAAAGCAATTAGTCAAGCTATTAAGCAGGCAATTAGACAGGCAGACAATTAGGCAGGTAGGTAATTAGTCAGGCAATTAGGCAGGCAATTAAGCAGGCAATTAGATAGGCAGGCATATTGGCAGGCAATAATGCAGGCAATTAGGCAAGCAATTAGGCAGTTAATTAGGCAGGCAATTAGGCAGGCAATGAAGCAGGCAATTAGGCAGTTAATTAGGCAGGCAATTAGGCAGGCAATGAGGCAGGCAATTAGGCAGATAATTCGGCAGGCAAGTGGGCTGGCAATTAGGCATGCAATTAGGCAGATAATTAGGCAGGCAAATAGGCATTTAATTAGCAGGCAATAAAGCAGTTAATTAGGCAGTTAATTAGGCAGTTAATTAGGCAGGCAATTAGGCAGATGATTACGCAGGCAATTAGACAGGCAATAAAGCAGTTAATTAGGCAGGCAGGCAATTTGGCAGGTAATTTGGCAGGCAATGAGGCAGGCAATTAGGTAGGTAATTAGACAGGCAATTAGGCAGTTCATTAGGCAGGCAGGCAATTTAGCAGGTATTTAGGCAGGCAATTAGGAAAGCAATTAGTCAGGCAATTAGGCAGGCAATTAGGCAGGCAATTAGGCAGGCAATTAGTCAGATAATTAAGTGGGCAATTAGGCAGAAAATTTGGCAGGCAATTAGGCAGTTAATTAGGCAAGCAATTGGGCAGTCAATTAGGCAGGCAATTAGGCAGTCAATTAGGCAATCAAGCAATATGGCAGGCATTTAGGCAGGTAATTAGGCAGGCAAATAGGCAGATAATTAGCAGGCAATAAGAAAGGTAATTAGGCAGGCAATTAGGCAGGCAATAAGGCAGTTTATTAGGCAAGCAATTAGGCAGGCAATTAGGCAGACAATTAGGCAGGCAATTAGGCATTTAATTAGCAGGCAATGAAGCAGTTAATTAGGCAGTTAATTAGGCAGGCAATTAAGCAGTTAATTAGGCAGGCAGGCAATTTAGCAGGTAATTAGGCAGGCAATAAGGCAGTTGATTGGGTAAGCAATTAGGCAGGCAATTAGGCAGTCAATTAAACAGGCAAGCAATTAGGCACGCAATTAGGTAGGCAGGCAATTAGGCAGTCACGCAATTAGGCAGTCAGGCAATTAGGCGTTTAATTAGGCAGGCAGGGAATTGGACAGGCAAAATGCCAGACAATTAAGCAGGAAATTAGGAAGGCAATTATGCAGGCAATTAGCCAATCAATAAGCAGGTAATTAGGCAATTAAGTCGGCAGGCAATTAGGCATTTAATTAGGCAGTAAATTAGGCAGGCAAATAGGCAGGCAGTTAGGCAGTAATTAAGAAGGCAATTAGGCATTTACTTAGGCAGGCAATTAGGCATTTAATTAGCAGGCAATAAAGCAGTTAATTAGGCAGTTAATAAGGCAGGCAATTAAGCAGTTTATAAGCCAGGCAGGCAATTTAGCAGGTAATTAGGCAGGCAATTAGGCAGTTAATAAGGCAGGCAATTAGGCAGAAAATTTGGAAGCAATTAGGCAGGCAATTAGGCTGGCAATAAGGCAGGCAATTGGGCAGTTAATTAGGTAGGCTATTAGGCAATCAAGCAATATGGCAGGCAATTAAGCAGTTAATTAGGCAGGCAAATAGGCAGATAATTAGGCAGGCAATAAGTCAGGCAATTAAGCAGGCATTTAGACAGGTAGGCAATTTGGCAGGCAATTCGGTAGGCAATTAAGCAGGCAATTGGGCAGGCAATAAGGCAGTTAATTAGACAGGCAATTAAGCAGGCAAATAGGCAGGCAATTAGGCAGTTAATAAGTCAGGCAATTAGGTAGGCAGTTGGGTAGGCAGTTAGGCATGCAATAAGGCAGTTAATTAGGCAGGCAATTAGGCAGGCAATTAGGAAGGCAATAAGGCAGGCAAATAGGCAGGCATATTGACAGCCAATTAGGCAGGCAATTAGGAAGTTAATTAGGCAAATGATTAGGCAGGAAATTTGGCAGGCAATAAGGCAGGCAAATAGGCAGGCAACTAATTAGCCAGGCAATTAGGCAGGCAATTAGGCAAGCAATTAAGCAGGCAATTAGGCAATTAATTAGGCAAGCAATTAGGCAGGCAGATAATAAGGGAGGCAATTAAGCAGTTAATTAGGCAGGCATGCAATTTGGCAGGTAATAATGCAGGCAATAAGGAAAGCAATTAAGCAGGAAATTAGGCAGGCAATTAAGCAGATAATTAAGCACATAATTAGGCAGGCAATAAGGCAGGCAATTAGGTAGTTAATTAGTCAAGCAAATAGGCAGGCAATTAGGCAGGCAATTAGGTAGTTAATTAGTCAGGCAATTATGCAGGTAATTAGGCAAGCAATTAGTTAGATAAATAGGCAGGCAATGAAGCAGTTAATTAGGCCCGCAATAAGGCAGGCAATTAATAATGTAATTAGGCAGGCAGGCAATTAGGCAGGCAATTAAGCAGTTAATTAGGCAAGCAGGCAATAGGGCAGGTAATAAGGCAGGCAATTAGATAGGCAGGCAATTTGGCATGCAGGCAATAAGGCAGGCAATTAGGCAGTTAATTAGGCATGCAAATAGGCAGATAATTAGGCAGGCAATTAGGCAGGCAATTAGGCAGGCAATTAGGCAGCTATTTAGGCAGTTAATTGGACCTTGCAATTAGGCAGTTTATTAAGCAGGCAATTAGGCAGGCAATTAGGCAGGTAGGCAATTAGGCACGCAATAAGGTAGGCAGGCAATTAGGCAGTCAATTAAACAGGCAGGCAATTAGGCACGCAATTAGGTAGGCAGGCAATTAGGCAGTCAGGCAATTAGGCAGTTAATGAGGTAGGCAGGGAATTTGGCAGACAATAAGGCAGACAATAAAGCAGGCAATTAGAAAGGCAATTAAGCAGGCAATTAGACAAGGAATTAGGCAGTCAATTAGGCAGTTAATTAGGCAGGCAATTAAGCAGGGAATAAGGCAGTTAATTAGGCAGGCACTTAGGCAGATGATTACGTAGGCAATTAGGCAGGCAATAAGGCAGTTAATTAGGCAAGCAATTACGCAGTTAATTAGGCAGGCAATTAGGCAGTTAATTAGGCAGGCAGGCAATTTGGCAAGTAATTTTGCAGGCAATTAGGCAGGCAATTAGACAGGCAATTAGGCAGCTATTTAGGCAGTTAATTGGACCTTGCATTTAGGCAGTTTATTAAGCAGGCAATTAGGCAGGCAATTAGGCAGGTAGGCAATTAATCAGTTAATAAGGAAGGCTAAAAGGCAGGCAATTAGGCAGGCAATTAGGCAGGCATATAAACAGTTAATTAGGAAGTCAATTAGGCAGTTAATTATGCATGCCATTAGGCAGTTAATTAGGCAAGCAATTAGGCAGAAAATTAGGCAAACAATTTAGCAGGTTATTAGGCAAGCAATTAGGCAGGCAATTAGGAAGGCAGGCAATTAGGCAGGTTATTAGGCAAGCAATTAGGCAGGCAACTAGAAAGGCAGGCAATTAGGCAGGCAATTAGGCAGGCAATTAGGCAGGCAATTAAGGAGTTAATTAGGCAGGCAGGCAATTTGGCATGTAATAAGGCAGGCAATTAGGCAGGCAATTAGGCAGACAATTAGGCAGTCAATTAAACAGTCAGGCAATTAGGTACGCAATTGGGTAGGCAGGCAATTAGGCAGTTAATTAGACAGGCAGGCAATTAGGCAGGTAAATAAATTAGGCAGGCAATTAGTCAGGCTATTAAGCAGGCAATTAGACAGGCAGACAATTAGGCAGCAAGGTAATTAGTCAGGCAATTAGGCAGGCAATTTAGCAGGAAATTAGGCAGTTAATTAGGCAAGCAATTAGGTAGGCAGGCAATTAGGCAGGCAGGTAATTAGGCAGGCAATTAAGCAGTTATTTAGGTAGGCAAGCAATTTGGCAGGTAACTAGGCAGGCAATAAGGTAAGCAATTAAGCAGGCAATTAGGCAGGCAATTAGGCAGGCAATTAGGCAGGCAATAAGGCAGGCAATTTGGCAGTTAATTAGGCAGTTAATTAGGCAGGTAATAAGGCAGATAATTAGGCAGGCAATTGGGCAGGCAATTAGGCATGCAATTAGGCAGATAATTAGGCAGGTAATAAGGCAGATAATTAGGCAGGCAATTGGGCAGGCAATTAGGCATGCAATTAGGCAGATAATTAGGCAGTTAATTAGGCCCGCAATTAGGCAGATAATTAGGCAGGTAATAAGGCAGATAATTAAGCAGTTAATTAGGCAAGCAGCAATTTGACAGGTAATTAGGCAGGCAATTAGGCAGGTAATTATGCAGGTAATTAGGCAGTTAATTAGGCAGGCAATTAGGCAGTTAATTAGGCAGGCAATTAGGCAGGCAAATAGGTAGTTTATTTGGCAAGCAATAAGGCAGGCAATTAGGCAGAAAATTAGGCAGGCAATTAAGCAGGAAATTAGGCAGTTAATTAGGCAAGCAATTAGGTAGGCAGGCAATTAGGCAGGCAGGTTATTAGGCAGGCAATTAAGCAGTTAATTAGGTAGGCAAGCAATTTGGCAGGTAACTAGGCAGGCAATAAGGTAAGCAATTAAGCAGGCAATTAGGCAGGCAATTAGGCAGGCAATTAAGCAGTTAATTAGGCAGGCAATTAGGCAGGCAATAAGGCAGGCAATTGGGTAGTTAATTGGGCAGCCAATTAGACAGATAATTAGGCAGGCAATTGGGTAGGCAATTAGGTAGTTTATTAGGCAAGCATTAAGGCAGGCAATTAGGCAGAAAATTAGGCAGGCAATTGAGCAGGCAATTAGGCAGTTAATTAGGCAAGCAATTGGGTAGGCAGGCAATTGGGCAGGCAGGTAATTAGGCAGGCAATTAAGCAGTTAATTAGGTAGGCAGGCAATTTGGCAGGTAACTAGGCAGGCAATAAGGTAAGCAATTAAGCAGGCAATTAGGCAGGCAATTAGGCAGGCAATTAAGCAGTTAATTAGGCAGGCAATTAGGCAGGCAATAAGGCAGGCAATTAGGTAGTTAATTGGGCAGGCAATTAGACAGATAATTAGCAGGCTATTGGGTAAGCAATTAGGCAAGCAATTAGGCAGATAATTAGGCAGGCGATAAAGCAGTTAATTAGGCAGTTAAATAGGCATACAATTAGGCAGTTAATTAGGCAGGCAATAATCAGGCAATTAGGCAGGCAATTAGGCAGTTAATTAGGCAAGCAATTAGGCAGGCTATTTGGCAGTTAATTAGGCAGGCAATTAGGCAGATAGTTAGGCAGGCAATAAGGCAGTTAATTAGGCCCGCAATTAGGCAGGCAATTAAGCAGGTTATTAAGGCAGGCAGGTAATAAGGCAGCAATAAGGCAGTTAATTAAGTAGGCAATTAGGCAGTTAATTAGGCAAGCAATTAGGCAGGCAATTAGGTAGTTTATTAGGGAAGCAGTTAGGCAGACAATTAGGCAGGCAATAAGGTAGGCAATTAGGCAGTTAATTAGGCAAGCAATTAGGCAGACAGGCAATTAGGCAGGCTTGTAATTAGATAGGCAATTAAGCAGTAATTAGGCCCGCAATTAGGCAGGCAATTAAGCAAGCAATTAGGCAGTTAATTAGGCAAGCAATTAGGAAGGCAATTAGGCAGTTAGTTAGGCAGGCAATTAGGCAGGCAATGAGGCAGGCAATCAGGCAGTTAATTAGGAAAGCAATTAAGCAGTTAATTAGGCACGCAATTAAGCAGTTAATAAGACAGGCTTATAGGCAGGCAAATAGGCAGTCAATTAGGCAGGCAATTAGGAAGGATAATAGCCAGTTAATTAAGCAGGCAATTAGACAGTTAATAAGGCAGGCAATTAGGAAGGCAATTAAGCAGGCAATTAACCAGGTAGGCAGGCAATTAGGCAGGCAGCTAGGCAGGCAATTAGGCAGGCAATTAGGCAGTTAATTAGGCAGGCAATAAGGCAGGCAATTAGGCAGTTAATTAGGCAGGCAAATAGGTAGTTTATTAGGAAGGCAATTAGGCAGGCAATTAGGCAGTTAATTAAGCAGGCAATTAGGCAGGCAGGCAATTATGCATGCAATTAAGCAATAAATTAGGCAGGCAGGCAATTTGGCAGGTAATTAGGGAGACAATTAGGCAGGCAATTAGGCAGGCAATTAGCATACCTTTAGGCAGTTAATTAGGCAGGCAATTATGCAGGCAAAAAGGCAGGCAATTAGGCAGTTAATATGGCAGGCAATTAGGCAGGCAATAGAGCAAACAATTAGGCAGGCAATAAGACAGTTAATTAGGCAATCAATTAGGCAGGCAATTAGGCAGTTAATTAGGCAGGCAATTAGGCAGATAATTAGGCAAGCAATTAGGCAAGAACTAAGGCAGATAATTAGGCAGGCAATTAGGCATTTAATAAGGCAGGCAATTAGGCAGAAAATTTGGAAGCAATTAGGCAGGCAATTAGGCTGGCAATTATGCAGGCAATTGGGCAGTTAATTAGGCAGGCTATTAGGCAATCAAGCAATATGGCAGGCAATTAAGCAGTTAATTAGGCAGGCAAATAGGCAGATAATTAGGCAGGCAATAAGTCAGGCAATTAAGCCTGCATTTAGACAGGTAGGCAATATGGCAGGCAATTCGGTAGGCAATTAAGCAGGCAATTGGGCAGGCAATAAGGCAGTTAATTAGACAGGCAATTAAGCAGGCAAATAGGCAGGCAATTAGGCAGTTAATAAGTCAGGCAATTAGGTAGGCAGTTGGGTAGGCAGTTAGGCAGGCAATAAGGCAGTTAATTAGGCAGGCAATTAGGCAGGCAATTAGGAAGGCAATAAGGCAGGCAAATAGGCAGGCAATTAAGCAGATAATTAAGCACATAATTAGGCAGGCAATAAGGCAGGCAATAAGGTAGTTAATTAGTCAAGCAAATAGGCAGGCAATTAGGCAGGCAATTAGGTAGTTAATTAGGCAGGCAATTATGCAGGTAATTAGGCCCGCAATAAGGCAGGCAATTAATAATGTAATTAGGCAGGCAGGCAATTAGGCAGGCAATTAAGCAGTTAATTAGGCAAGCAGGCAATTGGGCAGGTAATAAGGCAGGCAATTAGATAGGCAGGCAATTTGGCATGCAGGCAATAAGGCAGGCAATTAGGCAGTTAATTAGGCATGCAAATAGGCAGATAATTAGGCAGGCAATTAGGCAGGCAATTAGGCAGGCAATTAGGCAGCTATTTAGGCAGTTAATTGGACCTTGCAATTAGGCAGTTTATTAAGCAGGCAATTAGGCAGGCAATTAGGCAGGTAGGCAATTAGGCACGCAATAAGGTAGGCAGGCAATTAGGCAGTCAATTAAACAGGCAGGCAATTAGGCACGCAATTAGGTAGGCAGGCAATTAGGCAGTCAGGCAATTAGGCAGTTAATGAGGCAGGCAGGGAATTTGGCAGACAATAAGGCAGACAATAATGCAGGCAATTAGAAAGGCAATTAAGCAGGCAATTAGACAAGCAATTAGGCAGTCAATTAGGCAGTTAATTAGGCAGGCAATTAAGCAGGGAATAAGGCAGTTAATTAGGCAGGCACTTAGACAGATGATTACGTAGGCAATTAGGCAGGCAATAAGGCAGTTAATTAGGCAAGCAATTACGCAGCTAATTAGGCAGGCAATTAGGCAGTTAATTAGGCAGGCAGGCAATTTGGCAAGTAATTTTGCAGGCAATTAGGCAGGCAATTAGACAGGCAATTAGGCAGCTATTTAGGCAGTTAATTGGACCTTGCATTTAGGCAGTTTATTAAGCAGGCAATTAGGCAGGCAATTAGGCAGGTAGGCAATTAATCAGTTAATAAGGAAGGCTAAAAGGCAGGCAATTAGGCAGGCAATTAGGCAGGCATATAAACAGTTAATTAGGCAGTCAATTAGGCAGTTAATTATGCATGCCATTAGGCAGTTAATTAGGCAAGCAATTAGGCAGAAAATTAGGCAAACAATTTAGCAGGTTATTAGGCAAGCAATTAGGCAGGCAATTAGGAAGGCAGGCAATTAGGCAGGTTATTAGGCAAGCAATTAGGCAGGCAACTAGAAAGGCAGGCAATTAGGCAGGCAATTAGGCAGGCAATTAGGCAGGCAATTAAGGAGTTAATTAGGCAGGCAGGCAAATTGGCATGTAATAAGGCAGGCAATTAGGCAGGCAATTAGGCAGACAATTAGGCAGTCAATTAAACAGTCAGGCAATTAGGTACGCAATTGGGTAGGCAGGCAATTAGGCAGTTAATTAGACAGGCAGGCAATTAGGCAGGTAAATAAATTAGGCAGGCAATTAGTCAGGCTATTAAGCAGGCAATTAGACAGGCAGACAATTAGGCAGCAAGGTAATTAGTCAGGCAATTAGGCAGGCAATTAAGCAGGAAATTAGGCAGTTAATTAGGCAAGCAATTAGGTAGGCAGGCAATTAGGCAGGCAGGTAATTAGGCAGGCAATTAAGCAGTTAATTAGGTAGGCAAGCAATTTGGCAGGTAACTAGGCAGGCAATAAGGTAAGCAATTAAGCAGGCAATTAGGCAGGCAATTAGGCAGGCAATTAGGCAGGCAATAAGGCAGGCAATTTGGCAGTTAATAAGGCAGTTAATTAGGCAGGTAATAAGGCAGATAATTAGGCAGGCAATAGGGCAGGCAATTAGGCATGCAATTAGGCAGATAATTAGGCAGGTAATAAGGCAGATAATTAGGCAGGCAATTGGGCAGGCAATTAGGCATGCAATTAGGCAGATAATTAGGCAGTTAATTAGGCCCGCAATTAGGCAGTTAATTAGGCCCGCAATTAGGCAGGCAATTAAGCAGTTAATTAGGCAAGCAGCAATTTGACAGGTAATTAGGCAGGCAATTAGGCAGGTAATTATGCAGGTAATTAGGCAGTTAATTAGTCAGGCAATTAGGCAGTTAATTAGGCAGGCAATTAGGCAGGCAAATAGGTAGTTTATTTGGCAAGCAATAAGGCAGGCAATTAGGCAGAAAATTAGGCAGGCAATTAAGCAGGAAATTAGGCAGTTAATTATGCAAGCAATTAGGTAGGCAGGCAATTAGGCAGGCAGGTTATTAGGCAGGCAATTAAGCAGTTAATTAGGTAGGCAAGCAATTTGGCAGGTAACTAGGCAGGCAATAAGGTAAGCAATTAAGCAGGCAATTAGGCAGGCAATTAGGCAGGCAATTAAGCAGTTAATTAGGCAGGCAATTAGGCAGGCAATAAGGCAGGCAATTGGGTAGTTAATTGGGCAGCCAATTAGACAGATAATTAGGCAGGCAATTGGGTAGGCAATTAGGTAGTTTATTAGGCAAGCAATAAGGCAGGCAATTAGGCAGAAAATTAGGCAGGCAGTTGAGCAGGCAATTAGGCAGTTAATTAGGCAAGCAATTGGGTAGGCAGGCAATTGGGCAGGCAGGTAATTAGGCAGGCAATTAAGCAGTTAATTAGGTAGGCAGGCAATTTGGCAGGTAACTAGGCAGGCAATAAGGTAAGCAATTAAGCAGGCAATTAGGCAGGCAATTAGGCAGGCAATTAAGCAGTTAATTAGGCAGGCAATTAGGCAGGCAATAAGGCAGGCAATTAGGTAGTTAATTGGGCAGGCAATTAGACAGATAATTAGCAGGCTATTGGGTAAGCAATTAGGCAGATAATTAGGCAGGCGATAAAGCAGTTAATTAGGCAGTTAAATAGGCATACAATTAGGCAGTTAATTAGGCAGGCAATAATCAGGCAATTAGGCAGGCAATTAGGCAGTTAATTAGGCAAGCAATTAGACAGGCTATTTGGCAGTTAATTAGGCAGGCAATTAGGCAGATAGTTAGGCAGGCAATAAGGCAGTTAATTAGGCCCGCAATTAGGCAGGCAATTAAGCAGGTTATTAAGGCAGGCAGGTAATAAGGCAGCAATAAGGCAGTTAATTAGGTAGGCAATTAGGCAGTTAATTAGGCAAGCAATTAGGCAGGCAATTAGGTTGTTTATTAGGCAAGCAGTTAGGCAGACAATTAGGCAGGCAATAAGGTAGGCAATTAGGCAGTTAATTAGGCAAGCAATTAGGCAGACAGGCAATTAGGCAGGCTTGTAATTAGATAGGCAATTAAGCAGTAATTAGGCAGGCAATTAGGCAGTTAATTAGGCAGGCAATGAAGCAGGCAGTTAGGCAGTTAATTTGGCAGGCAATTAAGCAGTTAATTAAGGCAGGCAATTAAGAAGGGAATAAGGCAGTTAATTAGGCAGGCAATTAGGCAGATAGTTAGGCAGGCTATAAGGCAGTTAATTAGGCCCGCAATTAGGCAGGCAATTAAGCAAGCAATTAGGCAGTTAATTAGGCAAGCAATTAGGAAGGCAATTAGGCAGTTAGTTAGGCAGGCAATTAGGCAGGCAATGAGGCAGGCAATCAGGCAGTTAATTAGGAAGGCAATTAGCAGTTAATTAGGCAGGCAATTAAGCAGTTAATAAGACAGGCTTATAGGCAGGCAAATAGGCAGTCAATTAGGCAGGCAATAAGGAAGGATAATAGCCAGTTAATTAAGCAGGCAATTAGACAGTTAATAAGGCAGCCAATTAGGAAGGCAATTAAGCAGGCAATTAACCAGGTAGGCAGGCAATTAGGCAGGCAGCTAGGCAGGCAATTAGGCAGGCAATTAGGCAGTTAATTAGGCAGGCAATAAGGCAGGCAATTAGGCAGTTAATTAGGCAGGCAAATAGGTAGTTTATTAGGAAGGCAATTAGGCAGGCAATTAGGTAGTTAATTATGCAGGCAATTGGGCAGTTAATTAGGCAGGCTATTAGGCAATCAAGCAATATGGCAGGCAATTAAGCAGTTAATTAGGCAGGCAAAAAGGCAGATAATTAGGCAGGCAATAAGTCAGGCAATTAATCCTGCATTTAGACAGGTAGGCAATTTGGCAGGCAATTCGGTAGGCAATTAAGCAGGCAATTGGGCAGGCAATAAGGCAGTTAATTAGACAGGCAATTAAGCAGGCAAATAGGCAGGCAATTAGGCAGTTAATAAGTCAGGCAATTAGGTAGGCAGTTGGGTAGGCAGTTAGGCAGGCAATAAGGCAGTTAATTAGGCAGGCAATTAGGCAGGCAATTAGGAAGGCAATAAGGCAGGCAAATAGGCAGGCATATTGACAGCCAATTAGGCAGGCAATTAGGAAGTTAATTAGGCAGATGATTAGGCAGGAAATTTGGCAGGCAATAAGGCAGGCAAATAGGCAGGCAACTAATTAGCCAGGCAATTAGGCAGGCAATTAGGCAGGCAATTAAGCAGGCAATTAGGCAATTAATTAGGCAAGCAATTAGGCAGGCAGGCAATTAGGCAGGCAGATAATAAGGGAGGCAATTAAGCAGTTAATTAGGCAGGCATGCAATTTGGCAGGTAATAAGGCAGGCAATAAGGAAAGCAATTAAGCAGGCAATTAGGCAGGCAATTAGGCAGGCAATTAAGCAGATAATTAAGCACATAATTAGGCAGGCAATAAGGCAGGCAATTAGGTAGTTAATTAGTCAAGCAAATAGGCAGGCAATTAGGCAGGCAATTAGGTAGTTAATTAGGCAGGCAATTATGCAGGTAATTAGGCAGTTAATTGGACCTTGCAATTAGGCAGTTTATTAAGCAGGCAATTAGGCAGGCAATTAGGCAGGTAGGCAATTAGGCACGCAATAAGGTAGGCAGGCAATTAGGCAGTCAATTAAACAGGCAGGCAATTAGGCACGCAATTAGGTAGGCAGGCAATTAGGCAGTCAGGCAATTAGGCAGTTAATGAGGCAGGCAGGGAATTTGGCAGACAATAAGGCAGACAATAAAGCAGGCAATTAGAAAGGCAATTAAGCAGGCAATTAGACAAGCAATTAGGCAGTCAATTAGGCAGTTAATTAGGCAGGCAATTAAGCAGGGAATAAGGCAGTTAATTAGGCAGGCACTTAGGCAGATGATTACGTAGGCAATTAGGCAGGCAATAAGGCAGTTAATTAGGCAAGCAATTACGCAGCTAATTAGGCAGGCAATTAGGCAGTTAATTAGGCAGGCAGGCAATTTGGCAAGTAATTTTGCAGGCAATTAGGCAGGCAATTAGACAGGCAATTAGGCAGCTATTTAGGCAGTTAATTGGACCTTGCAATTAGGCAGTTTATTAAGCAGGCAATTAGGCAGGCAATTAGGCAGGTAGGCAATTAATCAGTTAATAAGGAAGGCTAAAAGGCAGGCAATTAGGCAGGCAATTAGGCAGGCATATAAACAGTTAATTAGGCAGTCAATTAGGCAGTTAATTATGCATGCCATTAGGCAGTTAATTAGGCAAGCAATTAGGCAGAAAATTAGGCAAACAATTTAGCAGGTTATTAGGCAAGCAATTAGGCAGGCAATTAGGAAGGCAGGCAATTAGGCAGGTTATTAGGCAAGCAATTAGGCAGGCAACTAGAAAGGCAGGCAATTAGGCAGGCAATTAGGCAGGCAATTAGGCAGGCAATTAAGGAGTTAATTAGGCAGGCAATTAGGCAGGCAATAAGGCAGGCAATTGGGTAGTTAATTGGGCAGCCAATTAGACAGATAATTAGGCAGGCAATTGGGTAGGCAATTAGGAAGTCAATTAAACAGGCAAGCAATTAGGCACGCAATTAGGTAGGCAGGCAATTAGGCAGTCACGCAATTAGGCAGTCAGGCAATTAGGCGGATAATTAGGCAGGCAGGGAATTGGACAGGCAAAATGCCAGACAATTAAGCAGGCAATTAGGAAGGCAATTAGGCAGGCAATTAGACAATCAATAAGCAGGCAATTAGGCAATTAATTCGGCAGGCAATTAGGCATTTAATTAGGCAGTAAATTAGGCAGGCAAATAGGCAGGCAGTTAGGCAGTAATTAAGAAGGCAATTAGGCATTTACTTAGGCAGGCAATTAGGCATTTAATTAGCAGGCAATAAAGCAGTTAATTAGGCAGTTAATTAGGCAGGCAATTAAGCAGTTTATAAGCCAGGCAGGCAATTTAGCAGGTAATTAGGCAGGCAATTAGGCATTTAATAAGGCAGGCAATTAGGCAGAAAATTTGGAAGCAATTAGGCAGGCAATTAGGCTGGCAATTATGCAGGCAATTGGGCAGTTAATTAGGCAGGCTATTAGGCAATCAAGCAATATGGCAGGCAATTAAGCAGTTAATTAGGCAGGCAAATAGGCAGATAATTAGGCAGGCAATAAGTCAGGCAATTAAGCAGGCATTTAGACAGGTAGGCAATTTGGCAGGCAATTCGGTAGGCAATTAAGCAGGCAATTGGGCAAGCAATAAGGCAGTTAATTAGACAGGCAATTAAGCAGGCAAATAGGCTGGCAATTAGGCAGTTAATAAGTCAGGCAATTAGGTAGGCAGTTGGGTAGGCAGTTAGGCAGGCAATAAGGCAGTTAATTAGGCAGGCAATTAGGCAGGCAATTAGGAAGGCAATAAGGCAGGCAAATAGGCAGGCATATTGACAGCCAATTAGGCAGGCAATTAGGAAGTTAATTAGGCAGATGATTAGGCAGGAAATTTGGCAGGCAATAAGGCAGGCAAATAGGCAGGCAACTAATTAGCCAGGCAATTAGGCAGGCAATTAGGCAGGCAATTAAGCAGGCAATTAGGCAATTAATTAGGCAAGCAATTAGGCAGGCAGGCAATTAGGCAGGCAGATAATAAGGGAGGCAATTAAGCAGTTAATTAGGCAGGCATGCAATTTGGCAGGTAATAAGGCAGGCAATAAGGAAAGCAATTAAGCAGGCAATTAGGCAGGCAATTAGGCAGGCAATTAAGCAGATAATTAAGCACATAATTAGGCAGGCAATAAGGCAGGCAATTAGGTAGTTAATTAGTCAAGCAAATAGGCAGGCAATTAGGCAGGCAATTAGGTAGTTAATTAGGCAGGCAATTATGCAGGTAATTAGGCAAGCAATTAGTTAGATAAATAGGCAGGCAATGAAGCAGTTAATTAGGCCCGCAATAAGGCAGGCAATTAATAATGTAATTAGGCAGGCAGGCAATTAGGCAGGCAATTAAGCAGTTAATTAGGCAAGCAGGCAATTGGGCAGGTAATAAGGCAGGCAATTAGATAGGCAGGCAATTTGGCATGCAGGCAATAAGGCAGGCAATTAGGCAGTTAATTAGGCATGCAAATAGGCAGATAATTAGGCAGGCAATTAGGCATTTAATTAGGCAGGCAATTAGGCATTTAATTAGCAGGCAATAAATCAGTTAATTAGGCAGTTAATTAGGCAGGCAATTAAGCAGTTGATTAGGCAGGCAATTTAGCAGGTAATTAGGCAGGCATTAGGCAGGCAATTAGGCAGATAATTAGGCAGGCAATTAGGCATTTAATTAGCAGGCAATGAAGCAGTTAATAAGGCAGTTAATAAGGCAGGCAATTAAGCAGTTAATTAGGCAGGCAGGCAATTTAGCAGGTAATTAGGCAGGCAATTAGGCAGGAAATTAGGCAGGCAATTAGGCAGATAATTAAGCAGGCAATTAGGCAGAAAATTTGGCAGGCAATAAGGCAGGCAATTAGACAGTCAATTAGGCAGGCAATTATGCAGTCAATTAGTTAATCAAGCAATATCCAGGCATTTCGGCAGGTAATTAGGCAGGCAAATAGGCAGATAATTAGGCAGGCAATAAGAAAGGTAATTCAGGAGGTAATTAGGCAGGCAATTAGGCAGGCAATAATGCAGTTTATTAGGCAGGCAATTAGGCAGGCAATTCGACAGGCAATAAGGCAGTTAATTAGGCAAGCAATTAGGCAGGCAGATAATAAGGGAGGCAATTAAGCACTCAATTAGGCAGTTAATTAGGCAGGCAATGAGGCAGGCTATTAGGCAGTTAATTAGGAAGGCAATTAGGCAGTTAATTAGGCAAGCAATTAGGCAGGCAGGCAATTAGGCAGGCAATTAGGCAGGCAATTAGGCAGTTAATTAAGCAGGCAAATAGGCAGGCAATTAGGCAGTTAATAAGTCAGGCAATTATGTAGGCAGTTGGGTAGGCAATTAGGCAGGCAATAAGGCAGTTAGTAAGGCAGGCAATTAGGAAGGCAATAAGGCAGGCAAATATACAGGCATATTGACAGCCAATTAGGCAGGCAATTAGGCAGTTAATTAGGCAGATAATTAGGCAGGCAATTAGGCAGGCAAATAGGCAGGCAACCAATTAGCCAGGCAATTAGGCAGGCAATTAGGCAGTTAACAAGGCAGGCAGTGAGGCAGGCAATTAGGCAGTTCATTAGGAAGGCAATAAGGCAGTTAATTAGGCAGGCAATTAAGCAAGGAATAAGGCAGTTAATTAGGCAGGCAATTAGACAGATGATTACGCAGGCAATTAGGCAGGCAATAAGGCAGTAAATTAGGCAAGCAATTACGCAGCTAATTAGGCAGGCAATTAAGCAGGCAATTAAGCAGGCAATTAAGCATGCAATTAGGCAGTTAATTAGGCAAGCAATTAGGCAGGAAGGCACTTAGGCAGGCAATTAGGCAGACAATTAAGCAGTTCATTAAGCAGGCAGGCAATTTGGCAGGTAACTTTGCAGGCAATTAGGCAGGCAATGAGACAGGCAATTAGGCAGCTATTTAGGCAGTTATATGGATTTTGCAATTAAACAGTTAATTAAGCAAACAATTAGGCAGGCAGGCAATTAGGCATGCAGGCAATTAGGCAGGTAGGCAATTAGGCAGTTAATAAGGAAGGCAAAAAGGCAGGCAATTGACAGGCAATTTGGCAGGCAATTTGGCAGGCATTTAGAAAGTCAATTAGGCAGTCAATAAGGCAGTCAATTAGGCAGTTAAGTAGGCAGGCCATTAGGCAGTTAATAAGGCAAGCAATTAGGCAGGCAATTAAGAAGGTAATTAGGCAAGCAATTAGGCAGGCAATTAGGAAGGCAGGCAATTAGGCAGGCAATTAAGAAGTTAATTAGGCAGGCAATTTGGCATGTAATAAGGCAGGCAATTAGGCAGGCAATTAGCTGGCAATTAGGCAGGCAATTAGGCAGTTTATAGGGCAGGCAATTATGCAGGCAATTAGGCAGTTAATTATGCAGGCAATTAGGCAATTAATTAGACAGGCAATAAGGCAGGTAATTAGGCAATCAATTAGGCAGAGAATTAGGCAGGCAATAAGGCAGGCAGGCAATAAGGCAGGAAATTAGGCATCAATTAGGCAGGCAATTAGTTAGGCTATTAGGCAAGCAATTAGGCAGTCAATTAAACAGTCAGGTAATTAGGCACGCAATTAGGTAGGCAGGCAATTAGGCAGTTTATTAGACAGGCAGGCAATTAGGCAGGTAAATAAATTAGGCAGGCAATTAGTCAGGCTATTAAGCAGGCAATTAGACAGGCAGACAATTAGGCAGGTAGGTTGTTAGTCAGGCAATTAGTCAGGCAATTAAGCAGGCAATTAGATAGGCAGGCAATTTGGCAGGCAGGCAATTGGATAGGCAGGCAATTTGGCAGGCAATTATGCAGACAAATAGGCAGTTAGTCAGGCAGGCAATTAGGCAGGCAATAAGGCAGGCACTTCGGCAGGTAATTAGGCAATCAAGAAATATGGCAGGCAATTAGGCAGTTAATTAGGCAGGCAAATAGGCAGATAATTAGGCAGAGAATAAGGCAGGCAATTAGGCAGGCAATTAGGCAGGCAATAAGGCAGATAATTAGGCAGAGAATAAGGCAGGCAATCAGGCAGGAAATTAGGCATCAATTAGGCAGGCAATTAGTTAGGCTATTAGGCAAGCAATTAGGCAGTCAATTAAACAGTCAGGTAATTAGGCACGCAATTAGGTAGGCAGGCAATTAGGCAGTTGATTAGACAGGCAGGCAATTAGGCAGGTAAATAAATTAGGCAGGATATTAGTCAGGCCATGAAGCAGGCAATTAGAAGGCAGACAATTAGGCAGGTAGGTAATTAGTCAGGCAATTAGGCAGGCAATTAAGCAGGCAATTAGATAGGCAGGCAAATTGGCAGGCAGGCAATAAGGCAGGCAATTAGGCAAGCAATTAGGCAGACAAATAGGCAGTTAGTCAGGCAGGCAATTAGGCAGGCAATTAGGCAGGTAATTAGGCAATCAAGCAATATGGCATGCCATTAGGCAGTTAATTAGGCAAGCAATTAGGCAGGAAATTAGGCAGGCAATTAGGCAGGTTATTAGGCAAGCAATTAGGCAGGCAATTAGGTAGGCAGGCAATTAGGCAGGCAGGCAATTAGGCAGGCAATTAAGAAGTAAATAAAGCAGGCAGGCAATTTGGCATGTAATAAGGCAGGCAATTAGGCACGCAATTAGGCAGGCAATTAGGCAGTCAATTACACAGTCAGGCAATTAGGCACGCAATTAGGTAGGCAGGCAATTAGGCAGTTAATTAGACAGGCAGTCAATTAAGCAGTTAAATAAATAAGGCAAGCAATTAGTCAAGCTATTAAGCAGGCAATTAGACAGGCAGACAATTAGGCAGGTAGGTAATTAGTCAGGCAATTAGGCAGGCAATTAAGCAGGCAATTAGATAGGCAGGCATATTGGCAGGCAATAATGCAGGCAATTAGGCAAGGAATTAGGCAGTTAATTAGGCAGGCAATTAGGCAGGCAATGAATCAGGCAATTAGGCAGTTAATTAGGAAGGCAATTAGGCAGGCAATGAGGCAGGCAATTAGGCAGATAATTCGGCAGGCAAGTGGGCTGGCAATTAGGCATGCAATTAGGCAGATAATTAGGCAGGCAATTAGGCATTTAATTAGCAGGCAATAAAGCAGTTAATTAGGCAGTTAATTAGGCAGGCAATTAAGCAGTTAATTAGGCGGGCAATTTAGAAGGCAATTAGGCAGGCAATTAGGCAGGCAATAAGGCAGGAAATTAGGCAGATAATTAGGCAGGCAATTAGGCATTTAATTAGCAGGCAATAAATCAGCTAATTAGGCAGGCAATTAGGCAGTTAATTAGGCAGGCAATTAGGCAGATGATTACGCAGGCAATTAGACAGGCAATAAAGCAGTTAATTAGGCAGGCAGGCAATTTGGCAGGTAATTTGGCAGGCAATGAGGCAGGCAATTAGATAGGTAGATAATTAGACAGGCAATTAGGCAGTTCATTAGGCAGGCAGGCAATTTAGCAGGTAATTAGGCAGGCAATTAGGCAAGCAATTAGTCAGGCAATTAGGCAGGCAATTAGGCAGGCAATTAGGCAGGCAATTAGTCAGATAATTAAGTGGGCAATTTGGCAGAAAATTTGGCAGGCAATTAGGCAGTTAATTAGGCAAGCAATTGGGCAGTCAATTAGGCAGGCAATTAGGCAGTCAATAAGGCAATCAAGCAATATGGCAGGCATTTAGGCAGGTAATTAGGCAGGCAAATAGGCAGATAATTAGCAGGCAATAAGAAAGGTAATTAGGCAGGCAATTAGGCAGGCAATAAGGCAGTTTATTAGGCAAGCAATTAGGCAGGCAATTAGGCAGACAATTAGGCAGGCAATTAGGCATTTAATTAGCAGGCAATGAAGCAGTTAATTAGGCAGTTAATTAGGCAGGCAATTAAGCAGTTATTAGGCAGGCAGGCAATTTAGCAGGTAATTAGGCAGGCAATAAGGCAGTTGATTGGGTAAGCAATTAGGCAGGCAATTAGGCAGTCAATTAAACAGGCAAGCAATTAGGCACGCAATTAGGTAGGCAGGCAATTAGGCAGTCACGCAATTAGGCAGTCAGGCAATTAGGCGTTTAATCAGGCAGGCAGGGAATTGGACAGGCAAAATGCCAGACAATTAAGTAGGAAATTAGGAAGGCAATTATGCAGGCAATTAGCCAATCAATAAGCAGGCAATTAGGCAATTAATTCGGCAGGCAATTAGGCATTTAATTAGGCAGTAAATTAGGCAGGCAAATAGGCAGGCAGTTAGGCAGTAATTAAGAAGGCAATTAGGCATTTACTTAGGCAGGCAATTAGGCATTTAATTAGCAGGCAATAAAGCAGTTAATTAGGCAGTTAATCAGGCAGGCAATTAAGCAGTTTATAAGCCAGGCAGGCAATTTAGCAGGTAATTAGGCAGGCAATTAGGCAGTTAATAAGGCAGGCAATTAGGCAGAAAATTTGGAAGCAATTAGGCAGGCAATAAGGCTGGCAATAAGGCAGGCAATTGGGCAGTTAATTAGGTAGGCTATTAGGCAATCAAGCAATATGGCAGGCAATTAAGCAGTTAATTAGGCAGGCAAATAGGCAGATAATTAGGCAGGCAATAAGTCAGGCAATTAAGCAGGCATTTAGACAGGTAGGCAATTTGGCAGGCAATTCGGTAGGCAATTAAGCAGGCAATTGGGCAGGCAATAAGGCAGTTAATTAGACAGGCAATTAAGCAGGCAAATAGGCAGGCAATTAGGCAGTTAATAAGTCAGGCAATTAGGTAGGCAGTTGGGTAGGCAGTTAGGCATGCAATAAGGCAGTTAATTAGGCAGGCAATTAGGCAGGCAATTAGGAAGGCAATAAGGCAGGCAAATAGGCAGGCATATTGACAGCCAATTAGGCAGGCAATTAGGAAGTTAATTAGGCAGATGATTAGGCAGGAAATTTGGCAGGCAATAAGGCAGGCAAATAGGCAGGCAACTAATTAGCCAGGCAATTAGGCAGGCAATTAGGCAAGCAATTAAGCAGGCAATTAGGCAATTAATTAGGCAAGCAATTAGGCAGGCAGGCAATTAGGCAGGCAGATAATAAGGGAGGCAATTAAGCAGTTAATTAGGCAGGCATGTAATTTGGCAGGTAATAATGCAGGCAATAAGGAAAGCAATTAAGCAGGAAATTAGGCAGGCAATTAAGCAGATAATTAAGCACATAATTAGGCAGGCAATAAGGCAGGCAATTAGGTAGTTAATTAGTCAAGCAAATAGGCAGGCAATTAGGCAGGCAATTAGGTAGTTAATTAGTCAGGCAATTATGCAGGTAATTAGGTAAGCAATTAGTTAGATAAATAGGCAGGCAATGAAGCAGTTAATTAGGCCCGCAATAAGGCAGGCAATTAATAATGTAATTAGGCAGGCAGGCAATTAGGCAGGCAATTAAGCAGTTAATTAGGCAAGCAGGCGATTGGGCAGGTAATAAGGCAGGCAATTAGATAGGCAGGCAATTTGGCATGCAGGCAATAAGGCAGGCAATTAGGCAGTTAACTAGGCATGCAAATAGGCAGATAATTAGGCAGGCAATTAGGCAGGCAATTAGGCAGGCAATTAGGCAGCTATTTAGGCAGTTAATTGGACCTTGCAATTAGGCAGTTTATTAAGCAGGCAATTAGGCAGGCAATTAGGCATGTAGGCAATTAGGCACGCAATAAGGTAGGCAGGCAATTAGGCAGTCAATTAAACAGGCAGGCAATTAGGCACGCAATTAGGTAGGCAGGCAATTAGGCAGTCAGGCAATTAGGCAGTCAGGCAATTAGGCAGTTAATGTGGTAGGCAGGGAATTTGGCAGACAATAAGGCAGACAATAAAGCAGGCAATTAGAAAGGCAATTAAGCAGGCAATTAGACAAGCAATTAGGCAGTCAATTAGGCAGTTAATTAGGCAGGCAATTAAGCAGGGAATAAGGCAGTTAATTAGGCAGGCACTTAGGCAGATGATTACGTAGGCAATTAGGCAGGCAATAAGGCAGTTAATTAGGCAAGCAATTACGCAGCTAATTAGGCAGGCAATTAGGCAGTTAATTAGGCAGGCAGGCAATTTGGCAAGTAATTTAGCAGGCAATAAGGCAGGCAATTAGACAGGCAATTAGGCAGCTATTTAGGCAGTTAATTGGACCTTGCAATTAGGCAGTTTATTAAGCAGGCAATTAGGCAGGCAATTAGGCAGGTAGGCAATTAATCAGTTAATAAGGAAGGCTAAAAGGCAGGCAATTAGGCAGGCAATTAGGCAGGCATATAAACAGTTAATTAGGCAGTCAATTAGGCAGTTAATTATGCATGCCATTAGGCAGTTAATTAGGCAAGCAATTAGGCAGAAAATTAGGCAAACAATTTAGCAGGTTATTAGGCAAGCAATTAGGCAGGCAATTAGGAAGGCAGGCAATTAGGCAGGTTATTAGGCAAGCAATTAGGCAGGCAACTAGAAAGGCAGGCAATTAGGCAGGCAATTAGGCAGGCAATTAGGCAGGCAATTAAGGAGTTAATTAGGCAGGCAATTAGGCAGGCAATAAGGCAGGCAATTGGGTAGTTAATTGGGCAGCCAATTAGACAGATAATTAGGCAGGCAATTGGGTAGGCAATTAGGAAGTCAATTAAACAGGCAAGCAATTAGGCACGCAATTAGGTAGGCAGGCAATTAGGCAGTCACGCAATTAGGCAGTCAGGCAATTAGGCGGATAATTAGGCAGGCAGGGAATTGGACAGGCAAAATGCCAGACAATTAAGCAGGCAATTAGGAAGGCAATTAGGCAGGCAATTAGACAATCAATAAGCAGGCAATTAGGCAATTAATTCGGCAGGCAATTAGGCATTTAATTAGGCAGTAAATTAGGCAGGCAAATAGGCAGGCAGTTAGGCAGTAATTAAGAAGGCAATTAGGCATTTACTTAGACAGGCATTTAGGCATTTCATTAGCAGGCAATAAAGCAGTTAATTAGGCAGTTAATTAGGCAGGCAATTAAGCAGTTTATAAGCCAGGCAGGCAATTTAGCAGGTAATTAGGCAGGCAATTAGGCATTTAATAAGGCAGGCAATTAGGCAGAAAATTTGGAAGCAATTAGGCAGGCAATTAGGCTGGCAATTATGCAGGCAATTGGGCAGTTAATTAGGCAGGCTATTAGGCAATCAAGCAATATGGCAGGCAATTAAGCAGTTAATTAGGCAGGCAAATAGGCAGATAATTAGGCAGGCAATAAGTCAGGCAATTAAGCAGGCATTTAGACAGGTAGGCAATTTGGCAGGCAATTCGGTAGGCAATTAAGCAGGCAATTAGGCAGGCAATTAAGGAGTTAATTAGGCAGGCAGGGCATTTGGCATGTAATAAGGCAGGCAATTAGGCAGGCAATTAGGCAGACAATTAGGCAGTCAATTAAACAGTCAGGCAATTAGGTACGCAATTGGGTAGGCAGGCAATTAGGCAGTTAATTAGACAGGCAGGCAATTAGGCAGGTAAATAAATTAGGCAGGCAATTAGTCAGGCTATTAAGCAGGCAATTAGACAGGCAGACAATTAGGCAGCAAGGTAATTAGTCAGGCAATTAGGCAGGCAATTAAGCAGGAAATTAGGCAGTTATTTAGGCAAGCAATTAGGTAGGCAGGCAATTAGGCAGGCAGGTAATTAGGCAGGCAATTAAGCAGTTAATTAGGTAGGCAAGCAATTTGGCAGGTAACTAGGCAGGCAATAAGGTAAGCAATTAAGCAGGCAATTAGGCAGGCAATTAGGCAGGCAATTAGGCAGGCAATAAGGCAGGCAATTTGGCAGTTAATTAGGCAGTTAATTAGGCAGGTAATAAGGCAGATAATTAGGCAGGCAATTGGGCAGGCAATTAGGCATGCAATTAGGCAGGTAATAAGGCAGATAATTAGGCAGGCAATTGGGCAGGCAATTAGGCATGCAATTAGGCAGATAATTAGGCAGTTAATAATCCCGCAATTAGGCAGTTAATTAGGCCTGCAATTAGGCAGGCAATTAAGCAGTTAATTAGGCAAGCAGCAATTTGACAGGTAATTAGGCAGGCAATTAGGCAGGTAATTATGCAGGTAATTAGGCAGTTAATTAGGCAGGCAATTAGGCAGTTAATTAGGCAGGCAATTAGGCAGGCAAATAGGTAGTTTATTTGGCAAGCAATAAGGCAGGCAATTAGGCAGAAAATTAGGCAGGCAATTAAGCAGGAAATTTGGCAGTTAATTAGGCAAGCAATTAGGTAGGCAGGCAATTAGGCAGGCAGGTAATTAGGCAGGCAATTAAGCAGTTAATTAGGTAGGCAAGCAATTTGGCAGGTAACTAGGCAGGCAATAAGGTAAGCAATTAAGCAGGCAATTAGGCAGGCAATTAGGCAGGCAATTAAGCAGTTAATTAGGCAGGCAATTAGGCAGGCAATAAGGCAGGCAATTGGGTAGTTAATTGGGCAGCCAATTAGACAGATAATTAGGCAGGCAATTGGGTAGGCAATTAGGTAGTTTATTAGGCAAGCAATAAGGCAGGCAATTAGGCAGAAAATTAGGCAGGCAATTGAGCAGGCAATTAGGCAGTTAATTAGGCAAGCAATTGGGTAGGCAGGCAATTGGGCAGGCAGGTAATTAGGCAGGCAATTAAGCAGTTAATTAGGTAGGCAGGCAATTTGGCAGGTAACTAGGCAGGCAATAAGGTAAGCAATTAAGCAGGCAATTCTGCAGGCAATTAGGCAGGCAATTAAGCAGTTAATTAGGCAGGCAATTAGGCAGGCAATAAGGCAGGCAATTAGGTAGTTAATTGGGCAGGCAATTAGACAGATAATTAGCAGGCTATTGGGTAAGCAATTAGGCAAGCAATTAGGCAGGCGATAAAGCAGTTAATTAGGCAGTTAAATAGGCATACAATTAGGCAGTTAATTAGGCAGGCAATAATCAGGCAATTAGGCAGGCAATTAGGCAGTTAATTAGGCAAGCAATTAGGCAGGCTATTTGGCAGTTAATTAGGCAGGCAATTAGGCAGATAGTTAGGCAGGCAATAAGGCAGTTAATTAGGCCCGCAATTAGGCAGGCAATTAAGCAGGTTATTAAGGCAGGCAGGTAATAAGGCAGCAATAAGGCAGTTAATTAGGTAGGCAATTAGGCAGTTAATTAGGCAAGCAATTAGGCAGGCAATTAGGTAGTTTATTAGGCAAGCAGTTAGGCAGACAATTAGGCAGGCAATAAGGTAGGCAATTAGGCAGTTAATTAGGCAAGCAATTAGGCAGACAGGCAATTAGGCAGGCTTGTAATTAGATAGGCAATTAAGCAGTAATTAGGCAGGCAATTAGGCAGTTAATTAGGCAGGCAATGAAGCAGGCAGTTAGGCAGTTAATTTGGCAGGCAATTAAGCAGTTAATTAAGGCAGGCAATTAAGAAGGGAATAAGGCAGTTAATTAGGCAGGCAATTAGGCAGATAGTTAGGCAGGCTATAAGGCAGTTAATTAGGCCCGCAATTAGGCAGGCAATTAAGCAAGCAATTAGGCAGTTAATTAGGCAAGCAATTAGGAAGGCAATTCGGCAGTTAGTTAGGCAGGCAATTAGGCAGGCAATGAGGCAGGCAATCAGGCAGTTAATTAGGAAGGCAATTAAGCAGTTAATTAGGCAGGCAATTAGGCAGTTAATAAGACAGGCTTATAGGCAGGCAAATAGGCAGTCAATTAGGCAGACAATTAGGAAGGATAATAGCCAGTTAATTAAGCAGGCAATTAGACAGTTAATAAGGCAGGCAATTAGGAAGGCAATTAAGCAGGCAATTAACCAGGTAGGCAGGCAATTAGACAGGCAGCTAGGCAGGCAATTAGGCAGGCAATTAGGCAGTTAATTAGGCAGGCAATAAGGCAGGCAATTAGGCAGTTAATTAGGCAGGCAAATAGGTAGTTTATTAGGAAGGCAATTAGGCAGGCAATTAGGCAGTTAATTAAGCAGGCAATTAGGCAGTTAATTAGGCAGGCAATTAGGCAGTAAACTAGGGAAGCAATTAGGCAGGCAGGCAATTATGCATGCAATTAAGCAATAAATTAGGCAGGCAGGCAATTTGGCAGGTAATTAGGGAGACAATTAGGCAGGCAATTAGGCAGGCAATTAGCATACCTTTAGGCAGTTAATTAGGCAGGCAATTATGCAGGCAAAAAGGCAGGCAATTAGGCAGTTAATATGGCAGGCAATTAGGCAGGCAATAGAGCAAACAATTAGGCAGGCAATAAGACAGTTAATTAGGCAATCAATTAGGCAGGCAATTAGGCAGTTAATTAGGTAGGCAATTAGGCAGATAATTAGGCAAGCAATTAGGCAAGAACTAAGGCAGATAATTAGGCAGGCAATTAGGCATTTAATAAGGCAGGCAATTAGGCAGAAAATTTGGAAGCAATTAGGCAGGCAATTAGGCTGGCAATTATGCAGGCAATTGGGCAGTTAATTAGGCAGGCTATTAGGCAATCAAGCAATATGGCAGGCAATTAAGCAGTTAATTAGGCAGGCAAATAGGCAGATAATTAGGCAGGCAATAAGTCAGGCAATTAAGCCTGCATTTAGACAGCTAGGCAATTTGGCAGGCAATTCGGTAGGCAATTAAGCAGGCAATTGGGCAGGCAATAAGGCAGTTAATTAGACAGGCAATTAAGCAGGCAAATAGGCAGGCAATTAGGCAGTTAATAAGTCAGGCAATTAGGTAGGCAGTTGGGTAGGCAGTTAGGCAGGCAATAAGGCAGTTAATTAGGCAGGCAATTAGGCAGGCAATTAGGAAGGCAATAAGGCAGGCAAATAGGCAGGCATATTGACAGCCAATTAGGCAGGCAATTAGGAAGTTAATTAGGCAGATGATTAGGCAGGAAATTTGGCAGGCAATAAGGCAGGCAAATAGGCAGGCAACTAATTAGCCAGGCAATTATGCAGGCAATTAGGCAGGCAATTAAGCAGGCAATTAGGCAATTAATTAGGCAAGCAATTAGGCAGGCAGGCAATTAGGCAGGCAGATAATAAGGGAGGCAATTAAGCAGTTAATTAGGCAGGCATGCAATTTGGCAGGTAATAAGGCAGGCAATAAGGAAAGCAATTAAGCAGGTAGTTAGGCAGGCAATTAGGCAGGCAATTAAGCAGATAATTAAGCACATAATTAGGCAGGCAATAAGGCAGGCAATTAGGTAGTTAATTAGTCAAGCAAATAGGCAGGCAATTAGGCAGGCAATTAGGTAGTTAATTAGGCAGGCAATTATGCAGGTAATTAGGCAAGCAATTAGTTAGATAAATAGGCAGGCAATGAAGCAGTTAATTAGGCCCGCAATAAGGCAGGCAATTAATAATGTAATTAGGCAGGCAGGCAATTAGGCAGGCAATTAAGCAGTTAATTAGGCAAGCAGGCAATTGGGCAGGTAATAAGGCAGGCAATTAGATAGGCAGGCAATTTGGCATGCAGGAAATAAGGCAGGCAATTAGGCAGTTAATTAGGCATGCAAATAGGCAGATAATTAGGCAGGCAATTAGGCAGGCAATTAGGCAGGCAATTAGGCAGCTATTTAGGCAGTTAATTGGACCTTGCAATTAGGCAGTTTATTAAGCAGGCAATTAGGCAGGCAATTAGGCAGGTAGGCAATTAGGCACGCAATAAGGTAGGCAGGCAATTAGGCAGTCAATTAAACAGGCAGGCAATTAGGCACGCAATTAGGTAGGCAGGCAATTAGGCAGTCAGGCAATTAGGCAGTTAATGAGGCAGGCAGGGAATTTGGCAGACAATAAGGCAGACAATAAAGCAGGCAATTAGAAAGGCAATTAAGCAGGCAATTAGACAAGCAATTAGGCAGTCAATTAGGCAGTTAATTAGGCAGGCAATTAAGCAGGGAATAACGCAGTTAACTAGGCAGGCACTTAGGCAGATGATTACGTAGGCAATTAGGCAGGCAATAAGGCAGTTAATTAGGCAAGCAATTACGCAGCTAATTAGGCAGGCAATTAGGCAGTTTATTAGGCAGGCAGGCAATTTGGCAAGTAATTTTGCAGGCAATTAGGCAGGCAATTAGACAGGCAATTAGGCAGCTATTTAGGCAGTTAATTGGACCTTGCAATTAGGCAGTTTATTAAGCAGGCAATTAGGCAGGAAATTAGGCAGGTAGGCAATTAATCAGTTAATAAGGAAGGCTAAAATGCAGGCAATTAGGCAGGCAATTAGGCAGGCATATAAACAGTTAATTAGGCAGTCAATTAGGCAGTTAATTATGCATGCCATTAGGCAGTTAATTAGGCAAGCAATTAGGCAGAAAATTAGGCAAACAATTTAGCAGGTTATTAGGCAAGCAATTAGGCAGGCAATTAGGAAGGCAGGCAATTAGGCAGGTTATTAGGCAAGCAATTAGGCAGGCAACTAGAAAGGCAGGCAATTAGGCAGGCAATTAGGCAGGCAATTAGGCAGGCAATTAATGAGTTAATTAGGCAGGCAGGCAATTTGGCATGTAATAAGGCAGGCAATTAGGCAGGCAATTAGGCAGACAATTAGGCAGTCAATTAAACAGTCAGGCAATTAGGTACGCAATTGGGTAGGCAGGCAATTAGGCAGTTAATTAGACAGGCAGGCAGTTAGGCAGGTAAATAAATTAGGCAGGCAATTAGTCAGGCTATTAAGCAGGCAATTAGACAGGCAGACAATTAGGCAGCAAGGTAATTAGTCAGGCAATTAGGCAGGCAATTAAGCAGGAATTTAGGCAGTTCATTAGGCAAGCAATTAGGTAGGCAGGCAATTAGGCAGGCAGGTAATTAGCAGGCAATTAAGCAGTTAATTAGGTAGGCAAGCAATTTGGCAGGTAACTAGGCAGGCAATAAGGTAAGCAATTAAGCAGGCAATTAGGCAGGCAATTAGGCAGGCAATTAGGCAGGCAATAAGGCAGGCAATTTGGCAGTTAATTATGCAGTTAATTAGGCAGGTAATAAGGCAGATAATTAGGCAGGCAATTGGGCAGGCAATTAGGCATGCAATTAGGCAGATAATTAGGCAGGTAATAAGGCAGATAATTAGGCAGGCAATTGGGCAGGCAATTAGGCATGTAATAAGGCAGATAATTAGGCAGTTAATTAGGCCCGCAATTAGGCAGTTAATTAGGCCCGCAATTAGGCAGGCAATTAAGCAGTTAATTAGGCAAGCAGCAATTTGACAGGTAATTAGGCAGGCAATTAGGCAGGTAATTATGCAGGTAATTAGGCAGTTAATTAGGCAGGCAATTAGGCAGTTAATTAGGCAGGCAATTAGGCAGGCAAATAGGTAGTTTATTTGGCAAGCAATAAGGCAGGCAATTAGGCAGAAAATTAGGCAGGCAATTAAGCAGGAAATTAGGCAGTTAATTAGGCAAGCAATTAGGTAGGCAGGCAGGTAATTAGGCAGGCAATTAAGCAGGCAAATAGGTAGTTTATTTGGCAAGCAATAAGGCAGGCAATTAGGCAGAAAATTAGGCAGGCAATTAAGCAGGAAATTAGGCAGTTAATTAGGCAAGCAATTAGGTAGGCAGGCAATTAGGCAGGCAGGTAATTAGGCAGGCAATTAAGCAGTTAATTAGGTAGGCAAGCAATTTGGCAGGTAACTAGGCAGGCAATAAGGTAAGCAATTAAGCAGGTAATTAGGCAGGCAATTAGGCAGGCAATTAGGAAGGCAATAAGGCAGGCAATTTGGCAGTTAATTAGGCATTTAATTAGGCAGGTAATAAGGCAGATAATTAGGCAGGCAATTGGGCAGGCAATTAGGCATGCAATTAGGCAGATAATTAGGCAGTTAATTAGGCCCGCAATTAGGCAGTTAATTAGGCCCGCAATTAGGCTACAATTAAGCAGTTAATTAGGCAAGCAGCAATTTGACAGGTAATTAGGCAGGCAATTAGGCAGGTAATTATGCAGTTAATTAGGCAGTTAATTAGGCAGGCAATTAGGCATTTAATTAGGCAGGCAATTAGGCAGGCAAATAGGTAGTTTATTTGGCAAGCAATAAGGCAGGCAATTAGGCAGAAAATTAGGCAGGCAATTAAGCAGGAAATTAGGCAGTTAATTAGGCAAGCAATTAGGTAGGCAGGCAATTAGGCAGGCAGGTAATTAGGCAGGCAATTAAGCAGTTAATTAGGTAGGCAAGCAATTTGGCAGGTAACTAGGCAGGCAATAAGGTATGCAATTAAGCAGGCAATTAGGCAGGCAATTAGGCAGGCAATTAAGCAGTTAATTAGGCAGGCAATTAGGCAGGCAATAAGGCAGGCAATTGGGTAGTTAATTGGGCAGCCAATTAGACAGATAATTAGGCAGGCAATTGGGTAGGCAATTAGGCAGTCAATTAAACAGGCAAGCAATTAGGCACGCAATTAGGTAGGCAGGCAATTAGGCAGTCACGCAATTAGGCAGTCAGGCAATTAGGCGGATAATTAGGCAGGCAGGGAATTGGACAGGCAAAATGCCAGACAATTAAGCAGGCAATTAGGAAGGCAATTAACCAGGCAATTAGACAATCAATAAGCAGGCAATTAGGCAATTAATTCGGCAGGCAATTAGGCATTTACTTAGGCAGTAAATTAGGCAGGCAAATAGGCAGGCAGTTAGGCAGTAATTAAGAAGGCAATTAGGCATTTACTTAGGCAGGCAATTAGGCATTTAATTAGCAGGCAATAAAGCAGTTAATTAGGCAGTTAATTAGGCAGGCAATTAAGCAGTTTATAAGCCAGGCAGGCAATTTAGCAGGTAATTAGGCAGGCATTAGGCAGGCAATTAGGCAGGAAATTAGGCAGATAATTAGGCAGGCAATTAGGCATTTAATTAGCAGGCAATGAAGCAGTTAATAAGGCAGGCAATTAAGCAGTTAATTAGGCAGGCAGGCAATTTAGCAGGTTATTAGGCAGGCAATTAGGCAGGAAATTAGGCAGGCAATTAGGCAGATAATTAAGCAGGCAATTAGGCAGAAAATTTGGCAGGCAATTAGGCAGGCAATTAGGCAGTCAATTAGGCAGGCAATTATGCAGTCAATTAGTTAATCAAGCAATATGGCAGGCATTTATGCAGGTAATTAGGCAGGCAAATAGGCAGATAATTAGGCAGGCAATAAGAAAGGTAATTCAGGAGGTAATTAGGCAGGCAATTAGGCAGGCAATGAGGCAGGCTATTAGGCAGTTAATTAGGAAGGCAATTAGGCAGTTAATTAGGCAAGCAATTAGGCAGGCAGGCAATTAGGCAGGCAATTAGGCAGGCAATTAGGCAGTTAATTAAGCAGGCAAATAGGCAGGCAATTAGGCAGTTAATAAGTCAGGCAATTATGTAGGCAGTTGGGTAGGCAATTAGGCAGGCAATAAGGCAGTTAGTAAGGCAGGCAATTAGGAAGGCAATAAGGCAGGCAAATATACAGGCATATTGACAGCCAATTAGGCAGGCAATTAGGCAGTTAATTAGGCAGATAATTAGGCAGGAAATTTGGCAGGCAATTAGGCAGGCAAATAGGCAGGCAACCAATTAGCCAGGCAATTAGGCAGGCAATTAGGCAGTTAACAAGGCAGGCAGTGAGGCAGGCAATTAGGCAGTTCATTAGGAAGGCAATAAGGCAGTTAATTAGGCAGGCAATTAAGCAAGGAATAAGGCAGTTAATTAGGCAGGCAATTAGACAGATGATTACGCAGGCAATTAGGCAGGCAATAAGGCAGTAAATTAGGCAAGCAATTACGCAGCTAATTAGGCAGGCAATTAAGCAGGCAATTAAGCAGGCAATTAAGCATGCAATTAGGCAGTTAATTAGGCAAGCAATTAGGCAGGAAGGCACTTAGGCAGGCAATTAGGCAGACAATTAAGCAGTTAATTAAGCAGGCAGGCAATTTGGCAGGTAACTTTGCAGGCAATTAGGCAGGCAATGAGACAGGCAATTAGGCAGCTATTTAGGCTGTTATATGGATTTTGCAATTAAACAGTTAATTAAGCAAACAATTAGGCAGGCAATTAGGCAGGCAGGCAATTAGGCATGCAGGCAATTAGGCAGGTAGGCAATTAGGCAGTTAATAAGGAAGGCAAAAAGGCAGGCAATTGACAGGCAATTTGGCAGGCAATTAGGTAGGCATTTAGAAAGTTAATTAGGCAGTCAATAAGGCAGTCAATTAGGCAGTTAAGTAGGCAGGCCATTAGGCAGTTAATAAGGCAAGCAATTAGGCAGGCAATTAAGAAGGTAATTAGGCAAGCAATTAGGCAGGCAATTAGGAAGGCAGGCAATTAGGCAGGCAATTAAGAAGTTAATAAGGCAGGCAATTTGGCATGTAATAAGGAAGGCAATTAGGCTGGCAATTAGCTGGCAATTAGGCAGGCAATTAGGCAGTTTATAGGGCAGGCAATTAGGCAGGCAATTAGGCAGTTAATTATGCAGGCAATTAGGCAATTAATTAGACAGGCAATAAGGCAGGCAATTAGGCAGCTATTTAGGCAGTTAATTGGACCTTGCAATTAGGCAGTTTATTAAGCAGGCAATTAGGCAGGCAATTAGGCAGGTAGGCAATTAGGCACGCAATAAGGTAGGCAGGCAATTAGGCAGTCAATTAAACAGGCAGGCAATTAGGCACGCAATTAGGTAGGCAGGCAATTAGGCAGTCAGGCAATTAGGCAGTTAATGAGGCAGGCAGGGAATTTGGCAGACAATAAGGCAGACAATAAAGCAGGCAATTAGAAAGGCAATTAAGCAGGCAATTAGACAAGCAATTAGGCAGTCAATTAGGCAGTTAATTAGGCAGGCAATTAAGCAGGGAATAAGGCAGTTAACTAGGCAGGCACTTAGGCAGATGATTACGTAGGCAATTAGGCAGGCAATAAGGCAGTTAATTAGGCAAGCAATTACGCAGCTAATTAGGCAGGCAATTAGGCAGTTTATTAGGCAGGCAGGCCATTTGGCAAGTAATTTTGCAGGCAATTAGGCAGGCAATTAGACAGGCAATTAGGCAGCTAATTAGGCAGTTAATTGGACCTTGCAATTAGGCAGTTTATTAAGCAGGCAATTAGGCAGGCAATTAGGCAGGTAGGCAATTAATCAGTTAATAAGGAAGGCTAAAAGGCAGGCAATTAGGCAGGCAATTAGGCAGGCATATAAACAGTTAAATAGGCAGTCAATTAGGCAGTTAATTATGCATGCCATTAGGCAGTTAATTAGGCAAGCAATTAGGCATAAAATTAGGCAAACAATTTAGCAGGTTATTAGGCAAGCAATTAGGCAGGCAATTAGGAAGGCAGGCAATTAGGCAGGTTATTAGGCAAGCAATTAGGCAGGCAACTAGAAAGGCAGGCAATTAGGCAGGCAATTAGGCAGGCAATTAGGCAGGCAATTAATGAGTTAATTAGGCAGGCAGGCAATTTGGCATGTAATAAGGCAGGCAATTAGGCAGGCAATTAGGCAGACAATTAGGCAGTCAATTAAACAGTCAGGCAATTAGGTACGCAATTGGGTAGGCAGGCAATTAGGCAGTTAATTAGACAGGCAGGCAATTAGGCAGATAAATAAATTAGGCAGGCAATTAGTCAGGCTATTAAGCAGGCAATTAGACAGGCAGACAATTAGGCAGCAAGGTAATTAGTCAGGCAATTAGGCAGGCAATTAAGCAGGAATTTAGGCAGTTCATTAGGCAAGCAATTAGGTAGGCAGGCAATTAGGCAGGCAGGTAATTAGGCAGGCAATTAAGCAGTTAATTAGGTAGGCAAGCAATTTGGCAGGTAACTAGGCAGGCAATAAGGTAAGCAATTAAGCAGGCAATTAGGCAGGCAATTAGGCAGGCAATTAGGCAGGCAATAAGGCAGGCAATTTGGCAGTTAATTAGGCAGTTAATTAGGCAGGTAATAAGGCAGATAATTAGGCAGGCAATTGGGCAGGCAATTAGGCATGCAATTAGGCAGATAATTAGGCAGGTAATAAGGCAGATAATTAGGCAGGCAATTGGGCAGGCAATTAGGCATGTAATAAGGCAGATAATTAGGCAGTTAATTAGGCCCGCAATTAGGCAGTTAATTAGGCCCGCAATTAGGCAGGCAATTAAGCAGTTAATTAGGCAAGCAGCAATTTGACAGGTAATTAGGCAGGCAATTAGGCAGGTAATTATGCAGGTAATTAGGAAGTTAATTAGGCAGGCAATTAGGCAGTTAATTAGGCAGGCAATTAGGCAGGCAAATAGGTAGTTTATTTGGCAAGCAATAAGGCAGGCAATTAGGCAGAAAATTAGGCAGGCAATTAAGCAGGAAATTAGGCAGTTAATTAGGCAAGCAATTAGGTAGGCAGGCAGGTAATTAGGCAGGCAATTAAGCAGGCAAATAGGTAGTTTATTTGGCAAGCAATAAGGCAGGCAATTAGGCAGAAAATTAGGCAGGCAATTAAGCAGGAAATTAGGCAGTTAATTAGGCAAGCAATTAGGTAGGCAGGCAATTAGGCAGGCAGGTAATTAGGCAGGCAATTAAGCAGTTAATTAGGTAGGCAAGCAATTTGGCAGGTAACTAGGCAGGCAATAAGGTAAGCAATTAAGCAGGCAATTAGGCAGGCAATTAGGCAGGCAATTAGGAAGGCAATAAGGCAGGCAATTTGGCAGTTAATTAGGCATTTAATTAGGCAGGTAATAAGGCAGATAATTAGGCAGGCAATTGGGCAGGCAATTAGGCATGCAATTAGGCAGATAATTAGGCAGGTAATAAGGCAGATAATTAGGCAGGCAATTGGGCAGGCAATTAGGCATGCAATTAGGCAGATAATTAGGCAGTTAATTAGGCCCGCAATTAGGCAGTTAATTAGGCCCGCAATTAGGCAGGCAATTAAGCAGTTAATTAGGCAAGCAGCAATTTGACAGGTAATTAGGCAGGCAATTAGGCAGGTAATTATGCAGTTAATTAGGCAGTTAATTAGGCAGGCAATTAGGCATTTAATTAGGCAGGCAATTAGGCAGGCAAATAGGTAGTTTATTTGGCAAGCAATAAGGCAGGCAATTAGGCAGAAAATTAGGCAGGCAATTAAGCAGGAAATTAGGCAGTTAATTAGGCAAGCAATTAGGTAGGCAGGCAATTAGGCAGGCAGGTAATTAGGCAGGCAATTAAGCAGTTAATTAGGTAGGCAAGCAATTTGGCAGGTAACTAGGCAGGCAATAAGGTAAGCAATTAAGCAGGCAATTAGGCAGGCAATTAGGCAGGCAATTAAGCAGTTAATTAGGCAGGCAATTAGGCAGGCAATAAGGCAGGCAATTGGGTAGTTAATTGGGCAGCCAATTAGACAGATAATTAGGCAGGCAATTGGGTAGGCAATTAGGCAGTCAATTAAACAGGCAAGCAATTAGGCACGCAATTAGGTAGGCAGGCAATTAGGCAGTCACGCAATTAGGCAGTCAGGCAATTAGGCGGATAATTAGGCAGGCAGGGAATTGGACAGGCAAAATGCCAGACAATTAAGCAGGCAATTAGGAAGGCAATTAACCAGGCAATTAGACAATCAATAAGCAGGCAATTAGGCAATTAATTCGGCAGGCAATTAGGCATTACTTAGGCAGTAAATTAGGCAGGCAAATAGGCAGGCAGTTAGGCAGTAATTAAGAAGGCAATTAGGCATTTACTTAGGCAGGCAATTAGGCATTTAATTAGCAGGCAATAAAGCAGTTAATTAGGCAGTTAATTAGGCAGGCAATTAAGCAGTTTATAAGCCAGGCAGGCAATTTAGCAGGTAATTAGGCAGGCATTAGGCAGGCAATTAGGCAGGAAATTAGGCAGATAATTAGGCAGGCAATTAGGCATTTAATTAGCAGGCAATGAAGCAGTTAATAAGGCAGGCAATTAAGCAGTTAATTAGGCAGGCAGGCAATTTAGCAGGTAATTAGACAGGCAATTAGGCAGGAAATTAGGCAGGCAATTAGGCAGATAATTAAGCAGGCAATTAGGCAGAAAATTTGGCAGGCAATTAGGCAGGCAATTAGGCAGTCAATTAGGCAGGCAATTATGCAGTCAATTAGTTAATCAAGCAATATGGCAGGCATTTATGCAGGTAATTAGGCAGGCAAATAGGCAGATAATTAGGCAGGCAATAAGAAAGGTAATTCAGGAGGTAATTAGGCAGGCAATTAGGCAGGCAATGAGGCAGGCTATTAGGCAGTTAATTAGGAAGGCAATTAGGCAGTTAATTAGGCAAGCAATTAGGCAGGCAGGCAATTAGGCAGGCAATTAGGCAGGCAATTAGGCAGTTAATTAAGCAGGCAAATAGGCAGGCAATTAGGCAGTTAATAAGTCAGGCAATTATGTAGGCAGTTGGGTAGGCAATTAGGCAGGCAATAAGGCAGTTAGTAAGGCAGGCAATTAGGAAGGCAATAAGGCAGGCAAATATACAGGCATATTGACAGCCAATTAGGCAGGCAATTAGGCAGTTAATTAGGCAGATAATTAGGCAGGAAATTTGGCAGGCAATTAGGCAGGCAAATAGGCAGGCAACCAATTAGCCAGGCAATTAGGCAGGCAATTAGGCAGTTAACAAGGCAGGCAGTGAGGCAGGCAATTAGGCAGTTAATTAGGAAGGCAATAAGGCAGTTAATTAGGCAGGCAATTAAGCAAGGAATAAGGCAGTTAATTAGGCAGGCAATTAGACAGATGATTACGCAGGCAATTAGGCAGGCAATAAGGCAGTAAATTAGGCAAGCAATTACGCAGATAATTAGGCAGGCAATTAAGCAGGCAATTAAGCAGGCAATTAAGCATGCAATTAGGCAGTTAATTAGGCAAGCAATTAGGCAGGAAGGCACTTAGGCAGGCAATTAGGCAGACAATTAAGCAGTTAATTAAGCAGGCAGGCAATTTGGCAGGTAACTTTGCAGGCAATTAGGCAGGCAATGAGACAGGCAATTAGGCAGCTATTTAGGCAGTTATATGGATTTTGCAATTAAACAGTTAATTAAGCAAACAATTAGGCAGGCAATTAGGCAGGCAGGCAATTAGGCATGCAGGCAATTAGGCAGGTAGGCAATTAGGCAGTTAATAAGGAAGGCAAAAAGGCAGGCAATTGACAGGCAATTTGGCAGGCAATTAGGTAGGCATTTAGAAAGTTAATTAGGCAGTCAATAAGGCAGTCAATTAGGCAGTTAAGTAGGCAGGCCATTAGGCAGTTAATAAGGCAAGCAATTAGGCAGGCAATTAAGAAGGTAATTAGGCAAGCAATTAGGCAGGCAATTAGGAAGGCAGGCAATTAGGCAGGCAATTAAGAAGTTAATAAGGCAGGCAATTTGGCATGTAATAAGGCAGGCAATTAGGCAGGCAATTAGCTGGCAATTAGGCAGGCAATTAGGCAGTTTATAGGGCAGGCAATTAGGCAGGCAATTAGGCAGTTAATTATGCAGGCAATTAGGCAATTAATTAGACAGGCAATAAGGCAGGTAATTAGGCAATCAATTAGGCAGAGAATTAGGCAGGCAATAAGGCAGGCAGGCAATAAGGCAGGCAGGCAATCAGGCAGGAAATTAGACATCAATTAGGCAGGCAATTAGTTAGGCTATTAGGCAGTCCATTAAACAGTCAGGTAATTAGGCACGCAATTAGGTAGGCAGGCAATTAGGCAGTTGATTAGACAGGCAGGCAATTAGGCAGGTAAATAAATTAGGCAGGATATTAGTCAGGCTATTAAGCAGGCAATTAGACAGGCAGACAATTAGGCAGGTAGGTAATTAGTCAGGCAATTAGGCAGGCAATTAAGCAGGCAATTAGATAGGCAGGCAATTTGGCAGGCAGGCAATAAGTCAGGCAATTAGGCAAGCAATTAGGCAGACAAATAGGCAGTTAGTCAGGCAGGCAATAAGGCAGGCAATTAGGCAGGTAATTAGGCAATCAAGCAATATGGCATGCCATTAGGCAGTTAATTAGGCAAGCAATTAGGCAGGAAATTAGGCAGGCAATTAGGCAGGTTATTAGGCAAGCAATTAGGCAGGCAATTAGGTAGGCAGGCAATTAGACAGGCAGGCAATTAGGCAGGCAATTAAGAAGTAAATTAAGCAGGCAGGCAATTTGGCATGTAATAAGGCAGGCAATTAGGCACGCAATTAGGCAGGCAATTAGGCAGTCAATTACACAGTCAGGCAATTAGGCACGCAATTAGGTAGGCAGGCAATTAGGCAGTTAATTAGACAGGCAGTCAATTAAGCAGGTAAATAAATAAGGCAAGCAATTAGTCAAGCTATTAAGCAGGCAATTAGACAGGCAGACAATTAGGCAGGTAGGTAATTAGTCAGGCAATTAGGCAGGCAATTAGGCAGGCAATTAGATAGGCAGGCATATTGGCAGGCAATAATGCAGGCAATTAGGCAAGCAATTAGGCAGGTAATTAGGCAGGCAATTAGGCAGGCAATGAAGCAGGCAATTAGGCAGTTAATTAGGCAGGCAATTAGGCAGGCAATGAGGCAGGCAATTAGGCAGATAATTCGGCAGGCAAGTGGGCTGGCAATTAGGCATGCAATTAGGCAGATAATTAGGCAGGCAATTAGGCATTTAATTAGCAGGCAATAAAGCAGTTAATTAGGCAGTTAATTAGGCAGGCAATTAAGCAGTTAATTAGGCGGGCAATTTAGAAGGCAATTAGGCAGGCAATTAGGCAGGCAATAAGGCAGGAAATTAGGCAGATAATTAGGCAGGCAATTAGGCATTTAATTAGCAGGCAATAAATCAGCTAATTAGGCAGGCAATTAGGCAGTTAATTAGGCAGGCAATTAGGCAGATGATTACGCAGGCAATTAGACAGGCAATAAAGCAGTTAATTAGGCAGGCAGGCAATTTGGCAGGTAATTTGGCAGGCAATGAGGCAGGCAATTAGGTAGGTAGGTAATTAGACAGGCAATTAGGCAGTTCATTAGGCAGGCAGGCAATTTAGCAGGTAATTAGGCAGGCAATTAGGCAAGCAATTAGTCAGGCAATTAGGCAGGCAATTAGGCAGGCAATTAGGCAGGCAATTAGGCAGGCAATTAGTCAGATAATTAAGTGGGCAATTAGGCAAAAAATTTGGGAGGCAATTAGGCAGTTAATTAGGCAAGCAATTGGGCAGTCAATTAGGCAGGCAATTAGGCAGTCAATTAGGCAATCAAGCAATATGGCAGGCATTTAGGCAGGTAATTAGGCAGGCAAATAGGCAGATAATTAGCAGGCAATAAGAAAGGTAATTAGGCAGGCAATTAGGCAGGCAATAAGGCAGTTTATTAGGCAAGCAATTAGGCAGGCAATTAGGCAGACAATTAGGCAGGCAATTAGGCATTTAATTAGCAGGCAATGAAGCAGTTAATTAGGCAGTTAATTAGGCAGGCAATTAAGCAGTTAATTAGGCAGGCAGGCAATTTAGCAGGTAATTAAGCAGGCAATAAGGCAGTTGATTGGGTAAGCAATTAGGCAGGCAATTAGGCAGTCAATTAAACAGGCAAGCAATTAGGCACGCAATTAGGTAGGCAGGCAATTAGGCAGTCACGCAATTAGGCAGTCAGGCAATTAGGCGTTTAATTAGGCAGGCAGGGAATTGGACAGGCAAAATGCCAGACAATTAAGCAGGAAATTAGGAAGGCAATTATGCAGGCAATTAGCCAATCAATAAGCAGGCAATTAGGCAATTAATTCGGCAGGCAATTAGGCATTTAATTAGGCAGTAAATTAGGCAGGCAAATAGGCAGGCAGTTAGGCAGTAATTAAGAAGGCAATTAGGCATTTACTTAGGCAGGCAATTAGGCAAATAATTAGCAGGCAATAAAGCAATTAATTAGGCAGTTAATCAGGCAGGCAATTAAGCAGTTTATAAGCCAGGCAGGCAATTTAGCAGGTAATTAGGCAGGCAATTAGGCAGTTAATAAGGCAGGCAATTAGGCAGAAAATTTGGAAGCAATTAGGCAGGCAATTAGGCTGGCAATAAGGCAGGCAATTGGGCAGTTAATTAGGTAGGCTATTAGGCAATCAAGCAATATGGCAGGCAATTAAGCAGTTAATTAGGCAGGCAAATAGGCAGATAATTAGGCAGGCAATAAGTCAGGCAATTAAGCAGGCATTTAGACAGGTAGGCAATTTGGCAGGCAATTCGGTAGGCAATTAAGCAGGCAATTGGGCAGGCAATAAGGCAGTTAATTAGACAGGCAATTAAGCAGGCAAATAGGCAGGCAATTAGGCAGTTAATAAGTCAGGCAATTAGGTAGGCAGTTGGGTAGGCAGTTAGGCATGCAATAAGGCAGTTAATTAGGCAGGCAATTAGGCAGGCAATTAGGAAGGCAATAAGGCAGGCAAATAGGCAGGCATATTGACAGCCAATTAGGCAGGCAATTAGGAAGTTAATTAGGCAGATGATTAGGCAGGAAATTTGGCAGGCAATAAGGCAGGCAAATAGGCAGGCAACTAATTAGCCAGGCAATTAGGCAGGCAATTAGGCAAGCAATTAAGCAGGCAATTAGGCAATTAATTAGGCAAGCAATTAGGCAGGCAGGCAATTAGGCAGGCAGATAATAAGGGAGGCAATTAAGCAGTTAATTAGGCAGGCATGCAATTTGGCAGGTAATAATGCAGGCAATAAGGAAAGCAATTAAGCAGGAAATTAGGCAGGCAATTAAGCAGATAATTAAGCACATAATTAGGCAGGCCATAAGGCAGGCAATTAGGTAGTTAATTAGTCAAGCAAATAGGCAGGCAATTAGGCAGGCAATTAGGTAGTTAATTAGGCAGGCAATTATGCAGGTAATTAGGCAAGCAATTAGTTAGATAAATAGGCAGGCAATAAAGCAGTTAATTAGGCCCGCAATAAGGCATGCAATTAATAATGTAATTAGGCAGGCAGGCAATTAGGCAGGCAATTAAGCAGTTAATTAGGCAAGCAGGCAATTGGGCAGGTAATAAGGCAGGCAATTAGATAGGCAGGCAATTTGGCATGCAGGCAATAAGGCAGGCAATTAGGCAGTTAATTAGGCATGCAAATAGGCAGATAATTAGGCAGGCAATTAGGCAGGCAATTAGGCAGGCAATTAGGCAGCTATTTAGGCAGTTAATTGGACCTTGCAATTAGGCAGTTTATTAAGCAGGCAATTAGGCAGGCAATTAGGCAGGTAGGCAATTAGGCACGCAATAAGGTAGGCAGGCAATTAGGCAGTTAATTAAACAGGCAGGCAATTAGGCACGCAATTAGGTAGGCAGGCAATTAGGCAGTCAGGCAATTAGGCAGTTAATGAGGCAGGCAGGGAATTTGGCAGACAATAAGGCAGACAATAAAGCAGGCAATTAGAAAGGCAATTAAGCAGGCAATTAGACAAGCAATTAGGCAGTCAATTAGGCAGTTAATTAGGCAGGCAATTAAGCAGGGAATAAGGCAGTTAACTAGGCAGGCACTTAGGCAGATGATTACGTAGGCAATTAGGCAGGCAATAAGGCAGTTAATTAGGCAAGCAATTACGCAGCTAATTAGGCAGGCAATTAGGCAGTTTATTAGGCAGGCAGGCAATTTGGCAAGTAATTTTGCAGGCAATTAGGCAGGCAATTAGACAGGCAATTAGGCAGCTATTTAGGCAGTTAATTGGACCTTGCAATTAGGCAGTTTATTAAGCAGGCAATTAGGCAGGCAATTAGGCAGGTAGGCAATAAATCAGTTAATAAGGAAGGCTAAAAGGCAGGCAATTAGGCAGGCAATTAGGCAGGCATATAAACAGTTAATTAGGCAGTCAATTAGGCAGTTAATTATGCATGCCATTAGGCAGTTAATTAGGCAAGCAATTAGGCAGAAAATTAGGCAAACAATTTAGCAGGTTATTAGGCAAGCAATTAGGCAGGCAATTAGGAAGGCAGGCAATTAGGCAGGTTATTAGGCAAGCAATTAGGCAGGCAACTAGAAAGGCAGGCAATTAGGCAGGCAATTAGGCAGGCAATTAGGCAGGCAATTAATGAGTTAATTAGGCAGGCAGGCAATTTGGCATGTAATAAGGCAGGCAATTAGGCAGGCAATTAGGCAGACAATTAGGCAGTCAATTAAACAGTCAGGCAATTAGGTACGCAATTGGGTAGGCAGGCAATTAGGCAGTTAATTAGACAGGCAGGCAATTAGGCAGGTAAATAAATTAGGCAGGCAATTAGTCAGGCTATTGAGCAGGCAATTAGACAGGCAGACAATTAGGCAGCAAGGTAATTAGTCAGGCAATTAGGCAGGCAATTAAGCAGGAATTTAGGCAGTTCATTAGGCAAGCAATTAGGTAGGCAGGCAATTAGGCAGGCAGGTAATTAGGCAGGCAATTAAGCAGTTAATTAGGTAGGCAAGCAATTTGGCAGGTAACTAGGCAGGCAATAAGGTAAGCAATTAAGCAGGCAATTAGGCAGGCAATTAGGCAGGCAATTAGGCAGGCAATAAGGCAGGCAATTTGGCAGTTAATTAGGCAGTTAATTAGGCAGGTAATAAGGCAGATAATCAGCAGGCAATTGGGCAGGCAATTAGGCATGCAATTAGGCAGATAATTAGGCAGGTAATAAGGCAGATAATTAGGCAGGCAATTGGGCAGGCAATTAGGCATGTAATAAGGCAGATAATTAGGCAGTTAATTAGGCCCGCAATTAGGCAGTTAATTAGGCCCGCAATTAGGCAGGCAATTAAGCAGTTAATTAGGCAAGCAGCAATTTGACAGGTAATTAGGCAGGCAATTAGGCAGGTAATTATGCAGGTAATTAGGCAGTTAATTAGGCAGGCAATTAGGCAGTTAATTAGGCAGGCAATTAGGCAGGCAAATAGGTAGTTTATTTGGCAAGCAATAAGGCAGGCAATTAGGCAGAAAATTAGGCAGGCAATTAAGCAGGAAATTAGGCAGTTAATTAGGCAAGCAATTAGGTAGGCAGGCAGGTAATTAGGCAGGCAATTAAGCAGGCAAATAGGTAGTTTATTTGGCAAGCAATAAGGCAGGCAATTAGGCAGAAAATTAGGCAGGCAATTAAGCAGGAAATTAGGCAGTTAATTAGGCAAGCAATTAGGTAGGCAGGCAATTAGGCAGGCAGGTAATTAGGCAGGCAATTAAGCAGTTAATTAGGTAGGCAAGCAATTTGGCAGGTAACTAGGCAGGCAATAAGGTAAGCAATTAAGCAGGCAATTAGGCAGGCAATTAGGCAGGCAATTAGGAAGGCAATAAGGCAGGCAATTTGGCAGTTAATTAGGCATTTAATTAGGCAGGTAATAAGGCAGATAATTAGGCAGGCAATTGGGCAGGCAATTAGGCATGCAATTAGGCAGATAATAAGGCAGGTAATAAGGCAGATAATTAGGCAGGCAATTGGGCAGGCAATTAGGCATGCAATTAGGCAGATAATTAGGCAGTTAATTAGGCCCGCAATTAGGCAGTTAATTAGGCCCGCAATTAGGCTACAATTAAGCAGTTAATTAGGCAAGCAGCAATTTGACAGGTAATTAGGCAGGCAATTAGGCAGGTAATTATGCAGTTAATTAGGCAGTTAATTAGGCAGGCAATTAGGCATTTAATTAGGCAGGCAATTAGGCAGGCAAATAGGTAGTTTATTTGGCAAGCAATAAGGCAGGCAATTAGGCAGAAAATTAGGCAGGCAATTAAACAGGAAATTAGGCAGTTAATTAGGCAACCAATTAGGTAGGCAGGCAATTAGGCAGGCAGGTAATTAGGCAGGCAATTAAGCAGTTAATTAGGTAGGCAAGCAATTTGGCAGGTAACTAGGCAGGCAATAAGGTAAGCAATTAAGCAGGCAATTAGGCAGGCAATTAGGCAGGCAATTAAGCAGTTAATTAGGCAGGCAATTAGGCAGGCAATAAGGCAGGCAATTGGGTAGTTAATTGGGCAGCCAATTAGACAGATAATTAGGCAGGCAATTGGGTAGGCAATTAGGCAGTCAATTAAACAGGCAAGCAATTAGGCACGCAATTAGGTAGGCAGGCAATTAGGCAGTCACGCAATTAGGCAGTCAGGCAATTAGGCGGATAATTAGGCAGGCAGGGAATTGGACAGGCAAAATGCCAGACAATTAAGCAGGCAATTAGGAAGGCAATTAACCAGGCAATTAGACAATCAATAAGCAGGCAATTAGGCAATTAATTCGGCAGGCAATTAGGCATTTAATTAGGCAGTAAATTAGGCAGGCAAATAGGCAGGCAGTTAGGCAGTAATTAAGAAGGCAATTAGGCATTTACTTAGGCAGGCAATTAGGCATTTAATTAGCAGGCAATAAAGCAGTTAATTAGGCAGTTAATTAGGCAGGCAATTAAGCAGTTTATAAGCCAGGCAGGCAATTTAGCAGGTAATTAGGCAGGCATTAGGCAGGCAATTAGGCAGGAAATTAGGCAGATAATTAGGCAGGCAATTAGGCATTTAATTAGCAGGCAATGAAGCAGTTAATAAGGCAGGCAATTAAGCGGTTAATTAGGCAGGCAATTAGGCAGGAAATTAGGCAGGCAATTAGGCAGATAATTAAGCAGGCAATTAGGCAGAAAATTTGGCAGGCAATTAGGCAGGCAATTAGGCAGTCAATTAGGCAGGCAATTATGCAGTCAATTAGTTAATCAAGCAATATGGCAGGCATTTATGCAGGTAATTAGGCAGGCAAATAGGCAGATAATTAGGCAGGCAATAAGAAAGGTAATTCAGGAGGTAATTAGGCAGGCAATTAGGCAGGCAATGAGGCAGGCTATTAGGCAGTTAATTAGGAAGGCAATTAGGCAGTTAATTAGGCAAGCAATTAGGCAGGCAGGCAATTAGGCAGGCAATTAGGCAGGCAATTAGGCAGTTAATTAAGCAGGCAAATAGGCAGGCAATTAGGCAGTTAATAAGTCAGGCAATTATGTAGGCAGTTGGGTAGGCAATTAGGCAGGCAATAAGGCAGTTAGTAAGGCAGGCAATTAGGAAGGCAATAAGGCAGGCAAATATACAGGCATATTGACAGCCAATTAGGCAGGCAATTAGGCAGTTAATTAGGCAGATAATTAGGCAGGAAATTTGGCAGGCAATTAGGCAGGCAAATAGGCAGGCAACCAATTAGCCAGGCAATTAGGCAGGCAATTAGGCAGTTAACAAGGCAGGCAGTGAGGCAGGCAATTAGGCAGTTCATTAGGAAGGCAATAAGGCAGTTAATTAGGCAGGCAATTAAGCAAGGAATAAGGCAGTTAATTAGGCAGGCAATTAGACAGATGATTACGCAGGCAATTAGGCAGGCAATAAGGCAGTAAATTAGGCAAGCAATTACGCAGCTAATTAGGCAGGCAATTAAGCAGGCAATTAAGCAGGCAATTAAGCATGCAATTAGGCAGTTAATTAGGCAAGCAATTAGGCAGGAAGGCACTTAGGCAGGCAATTAGGCAGACAATTAAGCAGTTAATTAAGCAGGCAGGCAATTTGGCAGGTAACTTTGCAGGCAATTAGGCAGGCAATGAGACAGGCAATTAGGCAGCTATTTAGGCAGTTATATGGATTTTGCAATTAAACAGTTAATTAAGCAAACAATTAGGCAGGCAATTAGGCAGGCAGGCAATTAGGCATGCAGGCAATTAGGCAGGTAGGCAATTAGGCAGTTAATAAGGAAGGCAAAAAGGCAGGCAATTGACAGGCAATTTGGCAGGCAATTAGGTAGGCATTTAGAAAGTTAATTAGGCAGTCAATAAGGCAGTCAATTAGGCAGTTAAGTAGGCAGGCCATTAGGCAGTTAATAAGGCAAGCAATTAGGCAGGCAATTAAGAAGGTAATTAGGCAAGCAATTAGGCAGGCAATTAGGAAGGCAGGCAATTAGGCAGGCAATTAAGAAGTTAATAAGGCAGGCAATTTGGCATGTAATAAGGCAGGCAATTAGGCAGGCAATTAGCTGGCAATTAGGCAGGCAATTAGGCAGTTTATAGGGCAGGCAATTAGGCAGGCAATTAGGCAGTTAATTATGCAGGCAATTAGGCAATTAATTAGACAGGCAATAAGGCAGGCAATTAGGCAGCTATTTAGGCAGTTAATTGGACCTTGCAATTAGGCAGTTTATTAAGCAGGCAATTAGGCAGGCAATTAGGCAGGTAGGCAATTAGGCACGCAATAAGGTAGGCAGGCAATTAGGCAGTCAATTAAACAGGCAGGCAATTAGGCACGCAATTAGGTAGGCAGGCAATTAGGCAGTCAGGCAATTAGGCAGTTAATGAGGCAGGCAGGGAATTTGGCAGACAATAAGGCAGACAATAAAGCAGGCAATTAGAAAGGCAATTAAGCAGGCAATTATACAAGCAATTAGGCAGTCAATTAGGCAGTTAATTAGGCAGGCAATTAAGCAGGGAATAAGGCAGTTAACTAGGCAGGCACTTAGGCAGATGATTACGTAGGCAATTAGGCAGGCAATAAGGCAGTTAATTAGGCAAGCAATTACGCAGCTAATTAGGCAGGCAATTAGGCAGTTTATTAGGCAGGCAGGCAATTTGGCAAGTAATTTTGCAGGCAATTAGGCAGGCAATTAGACAGGCAATTAGGCAGCTATTTAGGCAGTTAATTGGACCTTGCAATTAGGCAGTTTATTAAGCAGGCAATTAGGCAGGCAATTAGGCAGGTAGGCAATTAATCAGTTAATAAGGAAGGCTAAAAGGCAGGCAATTAGGCAGGCAATTAGGCAGGCATATAAACAGTTAATTAGGCAGTCCATTAGGCAGTTAATTATGCATGCCATTAGGCAGTTAATTAGGCAAGCAATTAGGCAGAAAATTAGGCAAACAATTTAGCAGGTTATTAGGCAAGCAATTGGGCAGGCAATTAGGAAGGCAGGCAATTAGGCAGGTTATTAGGCAAGCAATTAGGCAGGCAACTAGAAAGGCAGGCAATTAGGCAGGCAATTAGGCAGGCAATTAGGCAGGCAATTAATGAGTTAATTAGGCAGGCAGGCAATTTGGCATGTAATAAGGCAGGCAATTAGGCAGGCAATTAGGCAGACAATTAGGCAGTCAATTAAACAGTCAGGCAATTAGGTACGCAATTGGGTAGGCAGGCAATTAGGCAGTTAATTAGACAGGCAGGCAATTAGGCAGGTAAATAAAATAGGCAGGCAATTAGTCAGGCTATTAAGCAGGCAATTAGACAGGCAGACAATTAGGCAGCAAGGTAATTAGTCAGGCAATTAGGCAGGCAATTAAGCAGGAATTTAGGCAGTTCATTAGGCAAGCAATTAGGTAGGCAGGCAATTAGGCAGGCAGGTAATTAGGCAGGCAATTAAGCAGTTAATTAGGTAGGCAAGCAATTTGGCAGGTAACTAGGCAGGCAATAAGGTAAGCAATTAAGCAGGCAATTAGGCAGGCAATTAGGCAGGCAATTAGGCAGGCAATAAGGCAGGCAATTTGGCAGTTAATTAGGCAGGTAATAAGGCAGATAATTAGGCAGGCAATTGGGCAGGCAATTAGGCATGCAATTAGGCAGATAATTAGGCAGGTAATAAGGCAGATAATTAGGCAGGCAATTGGGCAGGCAATTAGGCATGTAATAAGGCAGATAATTAGGCAGTTAATTAGGCCCGCAATTAGGCAGTTAATTAGGCCCGCAATTAGGCAGGCAATTAAGCAGTTAATTAGGCAAGCAGCAATTTGACAGGTAATTAGGCAGGCAATTAGGCAGGTAATTATGCAGGTAATTAGGCAGTTAATTAGGCAGGCAATTAGGCAGGCAATTAGGCAGGCAAATAGGTAGTTTATTTGGCAAGCAATAAGGCAGGCAATTAGGCAGAAAATTAGGCAGGCAATTAAGCAGGAAATTAGGCAGTTAATTAGGCAAGCAATTAGGTAGGCAGGCAGGTAATTAGGCAGGCAATTAAGCAGGCAAATAGGTAGTTTATTTGGCAAGCAATAAGGCAGGCAATTAGGCAGAAAATTAGGCAGGCAATTAAGCAGGAAATTAGGCAGTTAATTAGGCAAGCAATTAGGTAGGCAGGCAATTAGGCAGGCAGGTAATTAGGCAGGCAATTAAGCAGTTAATTAGGTAGGCAAGCAATTTGGCAGGTAACTAGGCAGGCAATAAGGTAAGCAATTAAGCAGGCAATTAGGCAGGCAATTAGGCAGGCAATTAGGAAGGCAATAAGGCAGGCAATTTGGCAGTTAATTAGCCATTTAATTAGGCAGGTAATAAGGCAGATAATTAGGCAGGCAATTGGGCAGGCAATTAGGCATGCAATTAGGCAGATAATTAGGCAGGTAATAAGGCAGATAATTAGGCAGGCAATTGGGCAGGCAATTAGGCATGCAATTAGGCAGATAATTAGGCAGTTAATTAGGCCCGCAATTAGGCAGTTAATTAGGCCCGCAATTAGGCAGGCAATTAAGCAGTTAATTAGGCAAGCAGCAATTTGACAGGTAATTAGGCAGGCAATTAGGCAGGTAATTATGCAGTAAATTAGGCAGTTAATTAGGCAGGCAATTAGGCATTTAATTAGGCAGGCAATTAGGCAGGCAAATAGGTAGTTTATTTGGCAAGCAATAAGGCAGGCAATTAGGCAGAAAATTAGGCAGGCAATTAAGCAGGAAATTAGGCAGTTAATTAGGCAAGCAATTAGGTAGGCAGGCAATTAGGCAGGCAGGTAATTAGGCAGGCAATTAAGCAGTTAATTAGGTAGGCAAGCAATTTGGCAGGTAACTAGGCAGGCAATAAGGTAAGCAATTAAGCAGGCAATTAGGCAGGCAATTAGGCAGGCAATTAAGCAGTTAATTAGGCAGGCAATTAGGCAGGCAATAAGGCAGGCAATTGGGTAGTTAATTGGGCAGCCAATTAGACAGATAATTAGGCAGGCAATTGGGTAGGCAATTAGGCAGTCAATTAAACAGGCAAGCAATTAGGCACGCAATTAGGTAGGCAGGCAATTAGGCAGTCACGCAATTAGGCAGTCAGGCAATTAGGCGGATAATTAGGCAGGCAGGGAATTGGACAGGCAAAATGCCAGACAATTAAGCAGGCAATTAGGAAGGCAATTAACCAGGCAATTAGACAATCAATAAGCAGGCAATTAGGCAATTAATTCGGCAGGCAATTAGGCATTTAATTAGGCAGTAAATTAGGCAGGCAAATAGGCAGGCAGTTAGGCAGTAATTAAGAAGGCAATTAGGCATTTACTTAGGCAGGCAATTAGGCATTTAATTAGCAGGCAATAAAGCAGTTAATTAGGCAGTTAATTAGACAGGCAATTAAGCAGTTTATAAGCCAGGCAGGCAATTTAGCAGGTAATTAGGCAGGCATTAGGCAGGCAATTAGGCAGGAAATTAGGCAGATAATTAGGCAGGCAATTAGGCATTTAATTAGCAGGCAATGAAGCAGTTAATAAGGCAGGCAATTAAGCAGTTAATTAGGCAGGCAATTAGGCAGGAAATTAGGCAGGCAATTAGGCAGATAATTAAGCAGGCAATTAGGCAGAAAATTTGGCAGGCAATTAGGCAGGCAATTAGGCAGTCAATTAGGCAGGCAATTATGCAGTCAATTAGTTAATCAAGCAATATGGCAGGCATTTATGCAGGTAATTAGGCAGGCAAATAGGCAGATAATTAGGCAGGCAATAAGAAAGGTAATTCAGGAGGTAATTAGGCAGGCAATTAGGCAGGCAATGTGGCAGGCTATTAGGCAGTTAATTAGGAAGGCAATTAGGCAGTTAATTAGGCAAGCAATTAGGCAGGCAGGCAATTAGGCAGGCAATTAGGCAGGCAATTAGGCAGTTAATTAAGCAGGCAAATAGGCAGGCAATTAGGCAGTTAATAAGTCAGGCAATTATGTAGGCAGTTGGGTAGGCAATTAGGCAGGCAATAAGGCAGTTAGTAAGGCAGGCAATTAGGAAGGCAATAAGGCAGGCGAATATACAGGCATATTGACAGCCAATTAGGCAGGCAATTAGGCAGTTAATTAGGCAGATAATTAGGCAGGAAATTTGGCAGGCAATTAGGCAGGCAAATAGGCAGGCAACCAATTAGCCAGGCAATTAGGCAGGCAATTAGGCAGTTAACAAGGCAGGCAGTGAGGCAGGCAATTAGGCAGTTAATTAGGAAGGCAATAAGGCAGTTAATTAGGCAGGCAATTAAGCAAGGAATAAGGCAGTTAATTAGGCAGGCAATTAGACAGATGATTACGCAGGCAATTAGGCAGGCAATAAGGCAGTAAATTAGGCAAGCAATTACGCAGATAATTAGGCAGGCAATTAAGCAGGCAATTAAGCAGGCAATTAAGCATGCAATTAGGCAGTTAATTAGGCAAGCAATTAGGCAGGAAGGCACTTAGGCAGGCAATTAGGCAGACAATTAAGCAGTTAATTAAGCAGGCAGGCAATTTGGCAGGTAACTTTGCAGGCAATTAGGCAGGCAATGAGACAGGCAATTAGGCAGCTATTTAGGCAGTTATATGGATTTTGCAATTAAACAGTTAATTAAGCAAACAATTAGGCAGGCAATTAGGCAGGCAGGCAATTAGGCATGCAGGCAATTAGGCAGGTAGGCAATTAGGCAGTTAATAAGGAAGGCAAAAAGGCAGGCAATTGACAGGCAATTTGGCAGGCAATTAGGTAGGCATTTAGAAAGTTAATTAGGCAGTCAATAAGGCAGTCAATTAGGCAGTTAAGTAGGCAGGCCATTAGGCAGTTAATAAGGCAAGCAATTAGGCAGGCAATTAAGAAGGTAATTAGGCAAGCAATTAGGCAGGCAATTAGGAAGGCAGGCAATTAGGCAGGCAATTAAGAAGTTAATAAGGCAGGCAATTTGGCATGTAATAAGGCAGGCAATTAGGCAGGCAATTAGCTGGCAATTAGGCAGGCAATTAGGCAGTTTATAGGGCAGGCAATTAGGCAGGCAATTAGGCAGTTAATTATGCAGGCAATTAGGCAATTAATTAGACAGGCAATAAGGCAGGTAATTAGGCAATCAATTAGGCAGAGAATTAGGCAGGCAATAAGGCAGGCAGGCAATAAGGCAGGCAGGCAATCAGGCAGGAAATTAGACATCAATTAGGCAGGCAATTAGTTAGGCTATTAGGCAGTCCATTAAACAGTCAGGTAATTAGGCACGCAATTAGGTAGGCAGGCAATTAGGCAGTTGATTAGACAGGCAGGCAATTAGGCAGGTAAATAAATTAGGCAGGATATTAGTCAGGCTATTAAGCAGGCAATTAGACAGGCAGACAATTAGGCAGGTAGGTAATTAGTCAGGCAATTAGGCAGGCAATTAAGCAGGCAATTAGATAGGCAGGCAATTTGGCAGGCAGGCAATAAGTCAGGCAATTAGGCAAGCAATTAGGCAGACAAATAGGCAGTTAGTCAGGCAGGCAATAAGGCAGGCAATTAGGCAGGTAATTAGGCAATCAAGCAATATGGCATGCCATTAGGCAGTTAATTAGGCAAGCAATTAGGCAGGAAATTAGGCAGGCAATTAGGCAGGTTATTATGCAAGCAATTAGGCAGGCAATTAGGTAGGCAGGCAATTAGACAGGCAGGCAATTAGGCAGGCAATTAAGAAGTAAATTAAGCAGGCAGGCAATTTGGCATGTAATAAGGCAGGCAATTAGGCACGCAATTAGGCAGGCAATTAGGCAGTCAATTACACAGTCAGGCAATTAGGCACGCAATTAGGTAGGCAGGCAATTAGGCAGTTAATTAGACAGGCAGTCAATTAAGCAGGTAAATAAATAAGGCAAGCAATTAGTCAAGCTATTAAGCAGGCAATTAGACAGGCAGACAATTAGGCAGGTAAGTAATTAGTCAGGCAATTAGGCAGGCAATTAGGCAGGCAATTAGATAGGCAGGCATATTGGCAGGCAATAATGCAGGCAATTAGGCAAGCAATTAGGCAGGTAATTAGGCAGGCAATTAGGCAGGCAATGAAGCAGGCAATTAGGCAGTTAATTAGGCAGGCAATTAGGCAGGCAATGAGGCAGGCAATTAGGCAGATAATTCGGCAGGCAAGTGGGCTGGCAATTAGGCATGCAATTAGGCAGATAATTAGGCAGGCAATTAGGCATTTAATTAGCAGGCAATAAAGCAGATAATTAGGCAGTTAATTAGGCAGGCAATTAAGCAGTTAATTAGGCGGGCAATTTAGAAGGCAATTAGGCAGGCAATTAGGCAGGCAATAAGGCAGGAAATTAGGCAGATAATTAGGCAGGCAATTAGGCATTTAATTAGCAGGCAATAAATCAGCTAATTAGGCAGGCAATTAGGCAGTTAATTAGGCAGGCAATTAGGCAGATGATTACGCAGGCAATTAGACAGGCAATAAAGCAGTTAATTAGGCAGGCAGGCAATTTGGCAGGTAATTTGGCAGGCAATGAGGCAGGCAATTAGGTAGGTAGGTAATTAGACAGGCAATTAGGCAGTTCATTAGGCAGGCAGGCAATTTAGCAGGTAATTAGGCAGGCAATTAGGCAGGCAATTAAGCAGTTTATAAGCCAGGCAGGCAATTTAGCAGGTAATTAGGCAGGCATTAGGCAGGCAATTAGGCAGGAAATTAGGCAGATAATTAGGCAGGCAATTAGGCATTTAATTAGCAGGCAATGAAGCAGTTAATAAGGCAGGCAATTAAGCGGTTAATTAGGCAGGCAATTAGGCAGGAAATTAGGCAGGCAATTAGGCAGATAATTAAGCAGGCAATTAGGCAGAAAATTTGGCAGGCAATTAGGCAGGCAATTAGGCAGTCAATTAGGCAGGCAATTATGCAGTCAATTAGTTAATCAAGCAATATGGCAGGCATTTATGCAGGTAATTAGGCAGGCAAATAGGCAGATAATTAGGCAGGCAATAAGAAAGGTAATTCAGGAGGTAATTAGGCAGGCAATTAGGCAGGCAATGAGGCAGGCTATTAGGCAGTTAATTAGGAAGGCAATTAGGCAGTTAATTAGGCAAGCAATTAGGCAGGCAGGCAATTAGGCAGGCAATTAGGCAGGCAATTAGGCAGTTAATTAAGCAGGCAAATAGGCAGGCAATTAGGCAGTTAATAAGTCAGGCAATTATGTAGGCAGTTGGGTAGGCAATTAGGCAGGCAATAAGGCAGTTAGTAAGGCAGGCAATTAGGAAGGCAATAAGGCAGGCAAATATACAGGCATATTGACAGCCAATTAGGCAGGCAATTAGGCAGTTAATTAGGCAGATAATTAGGCAGGAAATTTGGCAGGCAATTAGGCAGGCAAATAGGCAGGCAACCAATTAGCCAGGCAATTAGGCAGGCAATTAGGCAGTTAACAAGGCAGGCAGTGAGGCAGGCAATTAGGCAGTTAATTAGGAAGGCAATAAGGCAGTTAATTAGGCAGGCAATTAAGCAAGGAATAAGGCAGTTAATTAGGCAGGCAATTAGACAGATGATTACGCAGGCAATTAGGCAGGCAATAAGGCAGTAAATTAGGCAAGCAATTACGCAGATAATTAGGCAGGCAATTAAGCAGGCAATTAAGCAGGCAATTAAGCATGCAATTAGGCAGTTAATTAGGCAAGCAATTAGGCAGGAAGGCACTTAGGCAGGCAATTAGGCAGACAATTAAGCAGTTAATTAAGCAGGCAGGCAATTTGGCAGGTAACTTTGCAGGCAATTAGGCAGGCAATGAGACAGGCAATTAGGCAGCTATTTAGGCAGTTATATGGATTTTGCAATTAAACAGTTAATTAAGCAAACAATTAGGCAGGCAATTAGGCAGGCAGGCAATTAGGCATGCAGGCAATTAGGCAGGTAGGCAATTAGGCAGTTAATAAGGAAGGCAAAAAGGCAGGCAATTGACAGGCAATTTGGCAGGCAATTAGGTAGGCATTTAGAAAGTTAATTAGGCAGTCAATAAGGCAGTCAATTAGGCAGTTAAGTAGGCAGGCCATTAGGCAGTTAATAAGGCAAGCAATTAGGCAGGCAATTAAGAAGGTAATTAGGCAAGCAATTAGGCAGGCAATTAGGAAGGCAGGCAATTAGGCAGGCAATTAAGAAGTTAATAAGGCAGGCAATTTGGCATGTAATAAGGCAGGCAATTAGGCAGGCAATTAGCTGGCAATTAGGCAGGCAATTAGGCAGTTTATAGGGCAGGCAATTAGGCAGGCAATTAGGCAGTTAATTATGCAGGCAATTAGGCAATTAATTAGACAGGCAATAAGGCAGGCAATTAGGCAGCTATTTAGGCAGTTAATTGGACCTTGCAATTAGGCAGTTTATTAAGCAGGCAATTAGGCAGGCAATTAGGCAGGTAGGCAATTAGGCACGCAATAAGGTAGGCAGGCAATTAGGCAGTCAATTAAACAGGCAGGCAATTAGGCACGCAATTAGGTAGGCAGGCAATTAGGCAGTCAGGCAATTAGGCAGTTAATGAGGCAGGCAGGGAATTTGGCAGACAATAAGGCAGACAATAAAGCAGGCAATTAGAAAGGCAATTAAGCAGGCAATTATACAAGCAATTAGGCAGTCAATTAGGCAGTTAATTAGGCAGGCAATTAAGCAGGGAATAAGGCAGTTAACTAGGCAGGCACTTAGGCAGATGATTACGTAGGCAATTAGGCAGGCAATAAGGCAGTTAATTAGGCAAGCAATTACGCAGCTAATTAGGCAGGCAATTAGGCAGTTTATTAGGCAGGCAGGCAATTTGGCAAGTAATTTTGCAGGCAATTAGGCAGGCAATTAGACAGGCAATTAGGCAGCTATTTAGGCAGTTAATTGGACCTTGCAATTAGGCAGTTTATTAAGCAGGCAATTAGGCAGGCAATTAGGCAGGTAGGCAATTAATCAGTTAATAAGGAAGGCTAAAAGGCAGGCAATTAGGCAGGCAATTAGGCAGGCATATAAACAGTTAATTAGGCAGTCCATTAGGCAGTTAATTATGCATGCCATTAGGCAGTTAATTAGGCAAGCAATTAGGCAGAAAATTAGGCAAACAATTTAGCAGGTTATTAGGCAAGCAATTGGGCAGGCAATTAGGAAGGCAGGCAATTAGGCAGGTTATTAGGCAAGCAATTAGGCAGGCAACTAGAAAGGCAGGCAATTAGGCAGGCAATTAGGCAGGCAATTAGGCAGGCAATTAATGAGTTAATTAGGCAGGCAGGCAATTTGGCATGTAATAAGGCAGGCAATTAGGCAGGCAATTAGGCAGACAATTAGGCAGTCAATTAAACAGTCAGGCAATTAGGTACGCAATTGGGTAGGCAGGCAATTAGGCAGTTAATTAGACAGGCAGGCAATTAGGCAGGTAAATAAAATAGGCAGGCAATTAGTCAGGCTATTAAGCAGGCAATTAGACAGGCAGACAATTAGGCAGCAAGGTAATTAGTCAGGCAATTAGGCAGGCAATTAAGCAGGAATTTAGGCAGTTCATTAGGCAAGCAATTAGGTAGGCAGGCAATTAGGCAGGCAGGTAATTAGGCAGGCAATTAAGCAGTTAATTAGGTAGGCAAGCAATTTGGCAGGTAACTAGGCAGGCAATAAGGTAAGCAATTAAGCAGGCAATTAGGCAGGCAATTAGGCAGGCAATTAGGCAGGCAATAAGGCAGGCAATTTGGCAGTTAATTAGGCAGGTAATAAGGCAGATAATTAGGCAGGCAATTGGGCAGGCAATTAGGCATGCAATTAGGCAGATAATTAGGCAGGTAATAAGGCAGATAATTAGGCAGGCAATTGGGCAGGCAATTAGGCATGTAATAAGGCAGATAATTAGGCAGTTAATTAGGCCCGCAATTAGGCAGTTAATTAGGCCCGCAATTAGGCAGGCAATTAAGCAGTTAATTAGGCAAGCAGCAATTTGACAGGTAATTAGGCAGGCAATTAGGCAGGTAATTATGCAGGTAATTAGGCAGTTAATTAGGCAGGCAATTAGGCAGTTAATTAGGCAGGCAATTAGGCAGGCAAATAGGTAGTTTATTTGGCAAGCAATAAGGCAGGCAATTAGGCAGAAAATTAGGCAGGCAATTAAGCAGGAAATTAGGCAGTTAATTAGGCAAGCAATTAGGTAGGCAGGCAGGTAATTAGGCAGGCAATTAAGCAGGCAAATAGGTAGTTTATTTGGCAAGCAATAAGGCAGGCAATTAGGCAGAAAATTAGGCAGGCAATTAAGCAGGAAATTAGGCAGTTAATTAGGCAAGCAATTAGGTAGGCAGGCAATTAGGCAGGCAGGTAATTAGGCAGGCAATTAAGCAGTTAATTAGGTAGGCAAGCAATTTGGCAGGTAACTAGGCAGGCAATAAGGTAAGCAATTAAGCAGGCAATTAGGCAGGCAATTAGGCAGGCAATTAGGAAGGCAATAAGGCAGGCAATTTGGCAGTTAATTAGCCATTTAATTAGGCAGGTAATAAGGCAGATAATTAGGCAGGCAATTGGGCAGGCAATTAGGCATGCAATTAGGCAGATAATTAGGCAGGTAATAAGGCAGATAATTAGGCAGGCAATTGGGCAGGCAATTAGGCATGCAATTAGGCAGATAATTAGGCAGTTAATTAGGCCCGCAATTAGGCAGTTAATTAGGCCCGCAATTAGGCAGGCAATTAAGCAGTTAATTAGGCAAGCAGCAATTTGACAGGTAATTAGGCAGGCAATTAGGCAGGTAATTATGCAGTAAATTAGGCAGTTAATTAGGCAGGCAATTAGGCATTTAATTAGGCAGGCAATTAGGCAGGCAAATAGGTAGTTTATTTGGCAAGCAATAAGGCAGGCAATTAGGCAGAAAATTAGGCAGGCAATTAAGCAGGAAATTAGGCAGTTAATTAGGCAAGCAATTAGGTAGGCAGGCAATTAGGCAGGCAGGTAATTAGGCAGGCAATTAAGCAGTTAATTAGGTAGGCAAGCAATTTGGCAGGTAACTAGGCAGGCAATAAGGTAAGCAATTAAGCAGGCAATTAGGCAGGCAATTAGGCAGGCAATTAAGCAGTTAATTAGGCAGGCAATTAGGCAGGCAATAAGGCAGGCAATTGGGTAGTTAATTGGGCAGCCAATTAGACAGATAATTAGGCAGGCAATTGGGTAGGCAATTAGGCAGTCAATTAAACAGGCAAGCAATTAGGCACGCAATTAGGTAGGCAGGCAATTAGGCAGTCACGCAATTAGGCAGTCAGGCAATTAGGCGGATAATTAGGCAGGCAGGGAATTGGACAGGCAAAATGCCAGACAATTAAGCAGGCAATTAGGAAGGCAATTAACCAGGCAATTAGACAATCAATAAGCAGGCAATTAGGCAATTAATTCGGCAGGCAATTAGGCATTTAATTAGGCAGTAAATTAGGCAGGCAAATAGGCAGGCAGTTAGGCAGTAATTAAGAAGGCAATTAGGCATTTACTTAGGCAGGCAATTAGGCATTTAATTAGCAGGCAATAAAGCAGTTAATTAGGCAGTTAATTAGACAGGCAATTAAGCAGTTTATAAGCCAGGCAGGCAATTTAGCAGGTAATTAGGCAGGCATTAGGCAGGCAATTAGGCAGGAAATTAGGCAGATAATTAGGCAGGCAATTAGGCATTTAATTAGCAGGCAATGAAGCAGTTAATAAGGCAGGCAATTAAGCAGTTAATTAGGCAGGCAATTAGGCAGGAAATTAGGCAGGCAATTAGGCAGATAATTAAGCAGGCAATTAGGCAGAAAATTTGGCAGGCAATTAGGCAGGCAATTAGGCAGTCAATTAGGCAGGCAATTATGCAGTCAATTAGTTAATCAAGCAATATGGCAGGCATTTATGCATGTAATTAGGCAGGCAAATAGGCAGATATTAGGCAGGCAATAAGAAAGGTAATACAGGAGGTAATTAGGCAGGCAATTAGGCAGGCAATGAGGCAGGCTATTAGGCAGTTAATTAGGAAGGCAATTAGGCAGTTAATTAGGCAAGCAATTAGGCAGGCAGGCAATTAGGCAGGCAATTAGGCAGGCAATTAGGCAGTTAATTAAGCAGGCAAATAGGCAGGCAATTAGGCAGTTAATAAGTCAGAGCAATTATGTAGGCAGTTGGGTAGGCACTTAGGCAGGCAATAAGGCAGTTAGTAAGGCAGGCAATTAGGAAGGCAATAAGGCAGGCGAATATACAGGCATATTGACAGCCAATTAGGCAGGCAATTAGGCAGTTAATTAGGCAGATAATTAGGCAGGTTATTTGGCAGGCAATTAGGCAGGCAAATAGGCAGGCAACCAATTAGCCAGGCAATTAGGCAGGCAATTAGGCAGTTAACAAGGCAGGCAGTGAGGCAGGCAATTAGGCAGTTCATTAGGAAGGCAATAAGGCAGTTAATTAGGCAGGCAATTAAGCAAGGAATAAGGCAGTTAATTAGGCAGGCAATTAGACAGATGATTACGCAGGCAATTAGGCAGGCAATAAGGCAGTAAATTAGGCAAACAATTACGCAGCTAATTAGGCAGGCAATTAAGCAGGCAATTAAGCAGGCAATTAAGCATGCAATTAGGCAGTTAATTAGGCAAGCAATTAGGCAGGAAGGCACTTAGGCAGGCAATTAGGCAGACAATTAAGCAGTTAATTAAGCAGGCAGGCAATTTGGCAGGTAACTTTGCAGGCAATTAGGCAGGCAATGAGACAGGCAATTAGGCAGCTATTTAGGCAGTTATATGGATTTTGCAATTAAACAGTTAATTAAGCAAACAATTAGGCAGGCAATTAGGCAGGCAGGCAATTAGGCATGCAGGCAATTAGGCAGGTAGGCAATTAGGCAGTTAATAAGGAAGGCAAAAAGGCAGGCAATTGACAGGCAATTTGGCAGGCAATTAGGTAGGCATTTAGAAAGTTAATTAGGCAGTCAATAAGGCAGTCAATTAGGCAGTTAAGTAGGCAGGCCATTAGGCAGTTAATAAGGCAAGCAATTAGGCAGGCAATTAAGAAGGTAATTAGGCAAGCAATTAGGCAGGCAATTAGGAAGGCAGGCAATTAGGCAGGCAATTAAGAAGTTAATAAGGCAGGCAATTTGGCATGTAATAAGGCAGGCAATTAGGCAGGCAATTAGCTGGCAATTAGGCAGGCAATTAGGCAGTTTATAGGGCAGGCAATTAGGCAGGCAATTAGGCAGTTAATTATGCAGGCAATTAGGCAATTAATTAGACAGGCAATAAGGCAGGTAATTAGGCAATCAATTAGGCAGAGAATTAGGCAGGCAATAAGGCAGGCAGGCAATAAGGCAGGCAGGCAATCAGGCAGGAAATTAGGCATCAATTAGGCAGGCAATTAGTTAGGCTATTAGGCAGTCCATTAAACAGTCAGGTAATTAGGCACGCAATTAGGTAGGCAGGCAATTAGGCAGTTGATTAGACAGGCAGGCAATTAGGCAGGTAAATAAATTAGGCAGGATATTAGTCAGGCTATTAAGCAGGCAATTAGACAGGCAGACAATTAGGCAGGTAGGTAATTAGTCAGGCAATTAGGCAGGCAATTAAGCAGGCAATTAGATAGGCAGGCAATTTGGCAGGCAGGCAATAAGGCAGGCAATTAGGCAAGCAATTAGGCAGACAAATAGGCAGTTAGTCAGGCAGGCAATAAGGCAGGCAATTAGGCAGGTAATTAGGCAATCAAGCAATATGGCATGCCATTAGGCAGTTAATTAGGCAAGCAATTAGGCAGGAAATTAGGCAGGCAATTAGGCAGGTTATTAGGCAAGCAATTAGGCAGGCAATTAGGTAGGCAGGCAATTAGACAGGCAGGCAATTAGGCAGGCAATTAAGAAGTAAATTAAGCAGGCAGGCAATTTGGCATGTAATAAGGCAGGCAATTAGGCACGCAATTAGGCAGGCAATTAGGCAGTCAATTACACAGTCAGGCAATTAGGCACGCAATTAGGTAGGCAGGCAATTAGGCAGTTAATTTGACAGGCAGTCAATTAAGCAGGTAAATAAATAAGGCAAGCAATTAGTCAAGCTATTAAGCAGGCAATTAGACAGGCAGACAATTAGGCAGGTAGGTAATTAGTCAGGCAATTAGGCAGGCAATTAAGCAGGCAATTAGATAGGCAGGCATATTGGCAGGCAATAATGCAGGCAATTAGGCAAGCAATTAGGCAGGTAATTAGGCAGGCAATTAGGCAGGCAATGAAGCAGGCAATTAGGCAGTTAATTAGGCAGGCAATTAGGCAGGCAATGAGGCAGGCAATTAGGCAGATAATTCGGCAGGCAAGTGGGCTGGCAATTAGGCATGCAATTAGGCAGATAATTAGGCAGGCAATTAGGCATTTAATTAGCAGGCAATAAAGCAGTTAATTTGGCAGTTAATTAGGCAGGCAATTAAGCAGTTAATTAGGCGGGCAATTTAGAAGGCAATTAGGCAGGCAATTAGGCAGGCAATAAGGCAGGAAATTAGGCAGATAATTAGGCAGGCAATTAGGCATTTAATTAGCAGGCAATAAATCAGCTAATTAGGCAGGCAATTAGGCAGTTAATTAGGCAGGCAATTAGGCAGATGATTACGCAGGCAATTAGACAGGCAATAAAGCAGTTAATTAGGCAGGCAGGCAATTTGGCAGGTAATTTGGCAGGCAATGAGGCAGGCAATTAGGTAGGTAGGTAATTAGACAGGCAATTAGGCAGTTCATTAGGCAGGCAGGCAATTTAGCAGGTAATTAGGCAGGCAATTAGGCAAGCAATTAGTCAGGCAATTAGGCAGGCAATTAGGCAGGCAATTAGGCAGGCAATTAGGCAGGCAATTAGTCAGATAATTAAGTGGGCAATTAGGCAGAAAATTTGGCAGGCAATTAGGCAGTTAATTAGGCAAGCAATTGGGCAGTCAATTAGGCAGGCAATTAGGCAGTCAATTAGGCAATCAAGCAATATGGCAGGCATTTAGGCAGGTAATTAGGCAGGCAAATAGGCAGATAATTAGCAGGCAATAAGAAAGGTAATTAGGCAGGCAATTAGGCAGGCAATAAGGCAGTTTATTAGGCAAGCAATTAGGCAGGCAATTAGGCAGACAATTAGGCAGGCAATTAGGCATTTAATTAGCAGGCAATGAAGCAGTTAATTAGGCAGTTAATTAGGCAGGCAATTAAGCAGTTAATTAGGCAGGCAGGCAATTTAGCAGGTAATTAGGCAGGCAATAAGGCAGTTGATTGGGTAAGCAATTAGGCAGGCAATTAGGCAGTCAATTAAACAGGCAAGCAATTAGGCACGCAATTAGGTAGGCAGGCAATTAGGCAGTCACGCAATTAGGCAGTCAGGCAATTAGGCATTTAATTAGGCAGGCAGGGAATTGGACAGGCAAAATGCCAGACAATTAAGCAGGAAATTAGGAAGGCAATTATGCAGGCAATTAGCCAATCAATAAGCAGGCAATTAGGCAATTAATTCGGCAGGCAATTAGGCATTTAATTAGGCAGTAAATTAGGCAGGCAAATAGGCAGGCAGTTAGGCAGTAATTAAGAAGGCAATTAGGCATTTACTTAGGCAGGCAATTAGGCAAATAATTAGCAGGCAATAAAGCAGTTAATTAAGCAGTTAATCAGGCAGGCAATTAAGCAGTTTATAAGCCAGGCAGGCAATTTAGCAGGTAATTAGGCAGGCAATTAGGCAGTTAATAAGGCAGGCAATTAGGCAGAAAATTTGGAAGCAATTAGGCAGGCAATTAGGCTGGCAATAAGGCAGGCAATTGGGCAGTTAATTAGGTAGGCTATTAGGCAATCAAGCAATATGGCAGGCAATTAAGCAGTTAATTAGGCAGGCAAATAGGCAGATAATTAGGCAGGCAATAAGTCAGGCAATTAAGCAGGCATTTAGACAGGTAGGCAATTTGGCAGGCAATTCGGTAGGCAATTAAGCAGGCAATTGGGCAGGCAGTAAGGCAGTTAATTAGACAGGCAGATAAGCAGGCAAATAGGCAGGCAATTAGGCAGTTAATAAGTCAGGCAATTAGGTAGGCAGTTGGGTAGGCAGTTAGGCATGCAATAAGGCAGTTAATTAGGCAGGCAAATAGGCAGGCAATTAGGCAGTTAATTAGGCCCGCAATTAGGCAGGCAATTAAGCAGTTAATTAGGCAAGCAGCAATTTGACAGGTAATTAGGCAGGCAATTAGGCAGGTAATTATGCAGGTAATTAGGCAGTTAATTAGGCAGGCAATTAGGCAGTTAATTAGGCAGGCAATTAGGCAGGCAAATAGGTAGTTTATTTGGCAAGCAATAAGGCAGGCAATTAGGCAGAAAATTAGGCAGGCAATTAGGCAGTTAATTAGGCAAGCAATTAGGTAGGCAGGCAGGTAATTAGGCAGGCAATTAAGCAGGCAAATAGGTAGTTTATTTGGCAAGCAATAAGGCAGGCAATTAGGCAGAAAATTAGGCAGGCAATTAAGCAGGAAATTAGGCAGTTAATTAGGCAAGCAATTAGGTAGGCAGGCAATTAGGCAGGCAGGTAATTAGGCAGGCAATTAAGCAGTTAATTAGGTAGGCAAGCAATTTGGCAGGTAACTAGGCAGGCAATAAGGTAAGCAATTAATCAGGCAATTAGGCAGGCAATTAGGCAGGCAATTAGGAAGGCAATAAGGCAGGCAATTTGGCAGTTAATTAGTAATTTAATTAGGCAGGTAATAAGGCAGATAATTAGGCAGGCAATTGGGCAGGCAATTAGGCATGCAATTAGGCAGATAATTAGGCAGGTAATAAGGCAGATAATTAGGCAGGCAATTGGGCAGGCAATTAGGCATGCAATTAGGCAGATAATTAGGCCCGCAATTAGGCAGTTAATTAGGCCCGCAATTAGGCAGGCAATTAAGCAGTTAATTAGGCAAGCAGCAATTTGACAGGTAATTAGGCAGGCAATTAGGCAGGTAATTATGCAGTTAATTAGGCAGTTAATTAGGCAGGCAATTAGGCATTTAATTAGGCAGGCAATTAGGCAGGCAAATAGGTAGTTTATTTGGCAAGCAATAAGGCAGGCAATTAGGCAGAAAATTAGGCAGGCAATTAAGCAGGAAATTAGGCAGTTAATTAGGCAAGCAATTAGGTAGGCAGGCAATTAGGCAGGCAGGTAATTAGGCAGGCAATTAAGCAGTTAATTAGGTAGGCAAGCAATTTGGCAGGTAACTAGGCAGGCAATAAGGTAAGCAATTAAGCAGGCAATTAGGCAGGCAATTAGGCAGGCAATTAAGCAGTTAATTAGGCAGGCAATTAGGCAGGCAATAAGGCAGGCAATTGGGTAGTTAATTGGGCAGCCAATTAGACAGATAATTAGGCAGGCAATTGGGTAGGCAATTAGGCAGTCAATTAAACAGGCAAGCAATTAGGCACGCAATTAGGTAGGCAGGCAATTAGGCAGTCACGCAATTAGGCAGTCAGGCAATTAGGCGGATAATTAGGCAGGCAGGGAATTGGACAGGCAAAATGCCAGACAATTAAGCAGGCAATTAGGAAGGCAATTAACCAGGCAATTAGACAATCAATAAGCAGGTAATTAGGCAATTAATTCGGCAGGCAATTAGGCATTTAATTAGGCAGTAAATTAGGCAGGCAAATAGGCAGGCAGTTAGGCAGTAATTAAGAAGGCAATTAGGCATTTACTTAGGCAGGCAATTAGGCATTTAATTAGCAGGCAATAAAGCAGTTAATTAGGCAGTTAATTAGGCAGGCAATTAAGCAGTTTATAAGCCAGGCAGGCAATTTAGCAGGTAATTAGGCAGGCATTAGGCAGGCAATTAGGCAGGAAATTAGGCAGATAATTAGGCAGGCAATTAGGCAGGCAGGCAATTAGGCAGGCAATTAGGCAGGCAATTAGGCAGTTAATAAGTCAGGCAATTATGTAGGCAGTTGGGTAGGCAATTAGGCAGGCAATAAGGCAGTTAGTAAGGCAGGCAATTAGGAAGGCAATAAGGCAGGCAAATATACAGGCATATTGACAGCCAATTAGGCAGGCAATTAGGCAGTTAATTAGGCAGATAATTAGGCAGGTTATTTGGCAGGCAATTAGGCAGGCAAATAGGCAGGCAACCAATTAGCCAGGCAATTAGGCAGGCAATTAGGCAGTTAACAAGGCAGGCAGTGAGGCAGGCAATTAGGCAGTTCATTAGGAAGGCAATAAGGCAGTTAATTAGGCAGGCAATTAAGCAAGGAATAAGGCAGTTAATTAGGCAGGCAATTAGACAGATGATTACGCAGGCAATTAGGCAGGCAATAAGGCAGTAAATTAGGCAAGCAATTACGCAGCTAATTAGGCAGGCAATTAAGCAGGCAATTAAGCAGGCAATTAAGCATGCAATTAGGCAGTTAATTAGGCAAGCAATTAGGCAGGAAGGCACTTAGGCAGGCAATTAGGCAGACAATTAAGCAGTTAATTAAGCAGGCAGGCAATTTGGCAGGTAACTTTGCAGGCAATTAGGCAGGCAATGAGACAGGCAATTAGGCAGCTATTTAGGCAGTTATATGGATTTTGCAATTAAACAGTTAATTAAGCAAACAATTAGGCAGGCAATTAGGCAGGCAGGCAATTAGGCATGCAGGCAATTAGGCAGGTAGGCAATTAGGCAGTTAATAAGGAAGGCAAAAAGGCAGGCAATTGACAGGCAATTTGGCAGGCAATTAGGTAGGCATTTAGAAAGTTAATTAGGCAGTCAATAAGGCAGTCAATTAGGCAGTTAAGTAGGCAGGCCATTAGGCAGTTAATAAGGCAAGCAATTAGGCAGGCAATTAAGAAGGTAATTAGGCAAGCAATTAGGCAGGCAATTAGGAAGGCAGGCAATTAGGCAGGCAATTAAGAAGTTAATAAGGCAGGCAATTTGGCATGTAATAAGGCAGGCAATTAGGCAGGCAATTAGCTGGCAATTAGGCAGGCAATTAGGCAGTTTATAGGGCAGGCAATTAGGCAGGCAATTAGACATTTATTATGCAGGCAATTAGGCAATTAATTAGACAGGCAATAAGGCAGGTAATTAGGCAATCAATTAGGCAGAGAATTAGGCAGGCAATAAGGCAGGCAGGCAATAAGGCAGGCAGGCAATCAGGCAGGAAATTAGGCATCAATTAGGCAGGCAATTAGTTAGGCTATTAGGCAAGCAATTAGGCAGTCAATTAAACAGTCAGGTAATTAGGCACGCAATTAGGTAGGCAGGCAATTAGGCAGTTGATTAGACAGGCAGGCAATTAGGCAGGTAAATAAATTAGGCAGGATATTAGTCAGGCTATTAAGCAGGCAATTAGACAGGCAGACAATTAGGCAGGTAGGTAATTAGTCAGGCAATTAGGCAGGCAATTAAGCAGGCAATTAGATAGGCAGGCAATTTGGCAGGCAGGCAATAAGTCAGGCAATTAGGCAAGCAATTAGGCAGACAAATAGGCAGTTAGTCAGGCAGGCAATAAGGCAGGCAATTAGGCAGGTAATTAGGCAATCAAGCAATATGGCATGCCATTAGGCAGTTAATTAGGCAAGCAATTAGGCAGGAAATTAGGCAGGCAATTAGGCAGGTTATTAGGCAAGCAATTAGGCAGGCAATTAGGTAGGCAGGCAATTAGACAGGCAGGCAATTAGGCAGGCAATTAAGAAGTAAATTAAGCAGGCAGGCAATTTGGCATGTAATAAGGCAGGCAATTAGGCACGCAATTAGGCAGGCAATTAGGCAGTCAATTACACAGTCAGGCAATTAGGCACGCAATTAGGTAGGCAGGCAATTAGGCAGTTAATTAGACAGGCAGTCAATTAAGCAGGTAAATAAATAAGGCAAGCAATTAGTCAAGCTATTAAGCAGGCAATTAGACAGGCAGACAATTAGGCAGGTAGGTAATTAGTCAGGCAATTAGGCAGGCAATTAAGCAGGCAATTAGATAGGCAGGCATATTGGCAGGCAATAATGCAGGCAATTAGGCAAGCAATTAGGCAGGTAATTAGGCAGGCAATTAGGCAGGCAATGAAGCAGGCAATTAGGCAGTTAATTAGGCAGGCAATTAGGCAGGCAATGAGGCAGGCAATTAGGCAGATAATTCGGCAGGCAAGTGGGCTGGCAATTAGGCATGCAATTAGGCAGATAATTAGGCAGGCAATTAGGCATTTAATTAGCAGGCAATAAAGCAGTTAATTAGGCAGTTAATTAGGCAGGCAATTAAGCAGTTAATTAGGCGGGCAATTTAGAAGGCAATTAGGCAGGCAATTAGGCAGGCAATAAGGCAGGAAATTAGGCAGATAATTAGGCAGGCAATTAGGCATTTAATTAGCAGGCAATAAATCAGCTAATTAGGCAGGCAATTAGGCAGTTAATTAGGCAGGCAATTAGGCAGATGATTACGCAGGCAATTAGACAGGCAATAAAGCAGTTAATTAGGCAGGCAGGCAATTTGGCAGGTAATTTGGCAGGCAATGAGGCAGGCAATTAGGTAGGTAGGTAATTAGACAGGCAATTAGGCAGTTCATTAGGCAGGCAGGCAATTTAGCAGGTAATTAGGCAGGCAATTAGGCAAGCAATTAGTCAGGCAATTAGGCAGGCAATTAGGCAGGCAATTAGGCAGGCAATTAGGCAGGCGATTAGTCAGATAATTAAGTGGGCAATTAGGCAGAAAATTTGGCAGGCAATTAGGCAGTTAATTAGGCAAGCAATTGGGCAGTCAATTAGGCAGGCAATTAGGCAGTCAATTAGGCAATCAAGCAATATGGCAGGCATTTAGGCAGGTAATTAGGCAGGCAAATAGGCAGATAATTAGCAGGCAATAAGAAAGGTAATTAGGCAGGCAATTAGGCAGGCAATAAGGCAGTTTATTAGGCAAGCAATTAGGCAGGCAATTAGGCAGACAATTAGGCAGGCAATTAGGCATTTAATTAGCAGGCAATGAAGCAGTTAATTAGGCAGTTAATTAGGCAGGCAATTAAGCAGTTAATTAGGCAGGCAGGCAATTTAGCAGGTAATTAGGCAGGCAATAAGGCAGTTGATTGGGTAAGCAATTAGGCAGGCAATTAGGCAGTCAATTAAACAGGCAAGCAATTAGGCACGCAATTAGGTAGGCAGGCAATTAGGCAGTCACGCAATTAGGCAGTCAGGCAATTAGGCGTTTAATTAGGCAGGCAGGGAATTGGACAGGCAAAATGCCAGACAATTAAGCAGGAAATTAGGAAGGCAATTATGCAGGCAATTAGCCAATCAATAAGCAGGCAATTAGGCAATTAATTCGGCAGGCAATTAGGCATTTAATTAGGCAGTAAATTAGGCAGGCAAATAGGCAGGCAGTTAGGCAGTAATTAAGAAGGCAATTAGGCATTTACTTAGGCAGGCAATTAGGCAAATAATTAGCAGGCAATAAAGCAGTTAATTAGGCAGTTAATCAGGCAGGCAATTAAGCAGTTTATAAGCCAGGCAGGCAATTTAGCAGGTAATTAGGCAGGCAATTAGGCAGTTAATAAGGCAGGCAATTAGGCAGAAAATTTGGAAGCAATTAGGCAGGCAATTAGGCTGGCAATAAGGCAGGCAATTGGGCAGTTAATTAGGTAGGCTATTAGGCAATCAAGCAATATGGCAGGCAATTAAGCAGTTAATTAGGCAGGCAAATAGGCAGATAATTAGGCAGGCAATAAGTCAGGCAATTAAGCAGGCATTTAGACAGGTAGGCAATTTGGCAGGCAATTCGGTAGGCAATTAAGCAGGCAATTGGGCAGGCAATAAGGCAGTTAATTAGACAGGCAATTAGGCAGGCAAATAGGCAGGCAATTAGGCAGTTAATAAGTCAGGCAATTAGGTAGGCAGTTGGGTAGGCAGTTAGGCATGCAATAAGGCAGTTAATTAGGCAGGCAATTAGGCAGGCAATTAGGAAGGCAATAAGGCAGGCAAATAGGCAGGCATATTGACAGCCAATTAGGCAGGCAATTAGGAAGTTAATTAGGCAGATGATTAGGCAGGAAATTTGGCAGGCAATAAGGCAGGCAAATAGGCAGGCAACTAATTAGCCAGGCAATTAGGCAGGCAATTAGGCAAGCAATTAAGCAGGCAATTAGGCAATTAATTGGGCAAGCAATTAGGCAGGCAGGCAATTAGGCAGGCAGATAATAAGGGAGGCAATTAAGCAGTTAATTAGGCAGGCATGCAATTTGGCAGGTAATAATGCAGGCAATAAGGAAAGCAATTAAGCAGGAAATTAGGCAGGCAATTAAGCAGATAATTAAGCACATAATTAGGCAGGCAATAAGGCAGGCAATTAGGTAGTTAATTAGTCAAGCAAATAGGCAGGCAATTAGGCAGGCAATTAGGTAGTTAATTAGGCAGGCAATTATGCAGGTAATTAGGCAAGCAATTAGTTAGATAAATAGGCAGGCAATGAAGCAGTTAATTAGGCCCGCAATAAGGCAGGCAGGCAATTAGGCAGTCAGGCTATTAGGCAGTTAATGAGGCAGGCAGGGAATTTGGCAGACAATAAGGCAGACAATAAAGCAGGCAATTAGAAAGGCAATTAAGCAGGCAATTAGACAAGCAATTAGGCAGTCAATTAGGCAGTTAATTAGGCAGGCAATTAAGCAGGGAATAAGGCAGTTAATTAGGCAGGCACTTAGGCAGATGATTACGTAGGCAATTAGGCAGGCAATAAGGCAGTTAATTAGGCAAGCAATTACGCAGCTAATTAGGCAGGCAATTAGGCAGTTAATTAGGCAGGCAGGCAATTTGGCAAGTAATTTTGCAGGCAATTAGGCAGGCAATTGGACAGGCAATTAGGCAGCTATTTAGGCAGTTAATTGGACCTTGCAATTAGGCAGTTTATTAAGCAGGCAATTAGGCAGGCAATTAGGCAGGTAGGCAATTAATCAGTTAATAAGGAAGGCTAAAAGGCAGGCAATTAGGCAGGCAATTAGGCAGGCATATAAACAGTTAATTAGGCAGTCAATTAGGCAGTTAATTATGCATGCCATTAGGCAGTTAATTAGGCAAGCAATTAGGCAGAAAATTAGGCAAACAATTTAGCAGGTTATTAGGCAAGCAATTAGGCAGGCAATTAGGAAGGCAGGCAATTAGGCAGGTTATTAGGCAAGCAATTAGGCAGGCAACTAGAAAGGCAGGCAATTAGGCAGGCAATTAGGCAGGCAATTAGGCAGGCAATTAGGCAGGCAATTAAGGAGTTAATTAGGCAGGCAGGCAATTTGGCATGTAATAAGGCCGGCAATTAGGCAGGCAATTAGGCAGACAATTAGGCAGTCAATTAAACAGTCAGGCAATTAGGTACGCAATTGGGTAGGCAGGCAATTAGGCAGTTAATTAGACAGGCAGGCAATTAGGCAGGTAAATAAATTAGGCAGGCAATTAGTCAGGCTATTAAGCAGGCAATTAGACAGGCAGACAATTAGGCAGCAAGGTAATTAGTCAGGCAATTAGGCAGGCAATTAAGCAGGAAATTAGGCAGTTAATTAGGCAAGCAATTAGGTAGGCAGGCAATTAGGCAGGCAGGTAATTAGGCAGGCAATTAAGCAGTTAATTAGGTAGGCAAGCAATTTGGCAGGTAACTAGGCAGGCAATAAGGTAAGCAATTAAGCAGGCAATTAGGCAGGCAATTAGGCAGGCAAAAAGGCAGGCAATTTGGCAGTTAATTAGGCAGTTAATTAGGCAGGTAATAAGGCAGATAATTAGGCAGGCAATTGGGCAGGCAATTAGGCATGCAATTAGGCAGATAATTAGGCAGGTAATAAGGCAGATAATTAGGCAGGCAATTGGGCAGGCAATTAGGCATGCAATTAGGCAGATAATTAGGCAGTTAATTAGGCCCGCAATTAGGCAGTTAATTAGGCCCGCAATTAGGCAGGCAATTAAGCAGTTAATTAGGCAAGCAGCAATTTGACAGGTAATTAGGCAGGCAATTAGGCAGGTAATTATGCAGGTAATTAGGCAGTTAATTAGGCAGGCAATTAGGCAGTTAATTAGGCAGGCAATTAGGCAGGCAAATAGGTAGTTTATTTGGCAAGCAATAAGGCAGGCAATTAGGCAGAAAATTAGGCAGGCAATTAAGCAGGAAATTAGGCAGTTAATTAGGCAAGCAATTAGGTAGGCAGGCAATTAGGCAGGCAGGTAATTAGGCAGGCAATTAAGCAGCTAATTAGGTAGGCAAGCAATTTGGCAGGTAACTAGGCAGGCAATAAGGTAAGCAATTAAGCAGGCAATTAGGCAGGCAATTAGGCAGGCAATTAAGCAGTTAATTAGGCAGGCAATTATGCAGGCAATAAGGCAGGCAATTGGGTAGTTAATTGGGCAGCCAATTAGACAGATAATTAGGCAGGCAATTGGGTAGGCAATTAGGTAGTTTATTAGGCAAGCAATAAGGCAGGCAATTAGGCAGAAAATTAGGCAGGCAATTGAGCAGGCAATTAGGCAGTTAATTAGGCAAGCAATTGGGTAGGCAGGCAATTGGGCAGGCAGGTAATTAGGCAGGCAATTAAGCAGTTAATTAGGTAGGCAAGCAATTTGGCAGGTAACTAGGCAGGCAATAAGGTAAGCAATTAAGCAGGCAATTAGGCAGGCAATTAGGCAGGCAATTAGGCAGGCAATAAGGCAGGCAATTTGGCAGTTAATTAGGCAGTTAATTAGGCAGGTAATAAGGCAGATAATTAGGCAGGCAATTGGGCAGGCAATTAGGCATGCAATTAGGCAGATAATTAGGCAGGTAATAAGGCAGATAATTAGGCAGGCAATTGGGCAGGCAATTAGGCATGCAATAAGGCTGATAATTAGGCAGTTAATTAGGCCCGCAATTAGGCAGTTAATTAGGCCCGCAATTAGGCAGGCAATTAAGCAGTTAATTAGGCAAGCAGCAATTTGACAGGTAATTAGGCAGGCAATTAGGCAGGTAATTATGCAGGTAATTAGGCAGTTAATTAGGCAGGCAATTAGGCAGTTAATTAGGCAGGCAATTAGGCAGGCAAATAGGTAGTTTATTTGGCAAGCAATAAGGCAGGCAATTAGGCAGAAAATTAGGCAGGCAATTAAGCAGGAAATTAGGCAGTTAATTAGACAAGCAATTAGGTAGGCAGGCAATTAGGCAGGCAGGTAATTAGGCAGGCAATTAAGCAGGCAAATAGGTAGTTTATTTGGCAAGCAATAAGGCAGGCAATTAGGCAGAAAATTAGGCAGGCAATTAAGCAGGAAATTAGGCAGTTAATTAGGCAAGCAATTAGGTAGGCAGGCAATTAGGCAGGCAGTTAATTAGGCAGGCAATTAAGCAGTTAATTAGGTAGGCAAGCAATTTGGCATGTAACTAGGCAGGCAATAAGGTAAGCAATTAAGCAGGCAATTAGGCAGGCAATTAGGCAGGTAATTAGGAAGGCAATAAGGCAGGCAATTTGGCAGTTAATTAGGCAGTTAATTAGGCAGGTAATAAGGCAGATAATTAGGCAGGCAATTGGGCAGGCAATTAGGCATGCAATTAGGCAGATAATTAGGCAGGTAATAAGGCAGATAATTAGGCAGGCAATTGGGCAGGCAATTAGGCATGCAATTAGGCAGATAATTAGGCAGTTAATTAGGTCCGCAATTAGGCAGTTAATTAGGCCCGCAATTAGGCAGGCAATTAAGCAGTTAATTAGGCAAGCAGCAATTTGACAGGTAATTAGGCAGGCAATTAGGCAGGTAATTATGCAGGTAATTAGGCAGTTAATTAGGCAGGCAATTAGGCATTTAATTAGGCAGGCTATAAGGCAGGCAAATAGGTAATTTATTTGGCAAGCAATAAGGCAGGCAATTAGGCAGAAAATTAGGCAGGCAATTAAGCAGGAAATTAGGCAGTTAATTAGGCAAGCAATTAGGTAGGCAGGCAATTAGGCAGGCAGGTAATTAGGCAGGCAATTAAGCAGTTAATTAGGTAGGCAAGCAATTTGGCAGGTAACTAGGCAGGCAATAAGGTAAGCAATTAAGCAGGCAATTAGGCAGGCAATTAGGCAGGCAATTAAACAGTTAATTAGGCAGGCAATTAGGCAGGCAATAAGGCAGGCAATTGGGTAGTTAATTGGGCAGCCAATTAGACAGATAATTAGGCAGGCAATTGGGAAGGCAATTAGGCAGTCAATTAAACAGGCAAGCAATTAGGCACGCAATTAGGTAGGCAGGCAATTAGGCAGTCACGCAATTAGGCAGTCAGGCAATTAGGCGGATAATTAGGCAGGCAGGGAATTGGACAGGCAAAATGCCAGACAATTAAGCAGGCAATTAGGAAGGCAATTAACCAGGCAATTAGACAATCAATAAGCAGGCAATTAGGCAATTAATTCGGCAGGCAATTAGGCATTTAATTAGGCAGTAAATTAGGCAGGCAAATAGGCAGGCAGTTAGGCAGTAATTAAGAAGGCAATTAGGCATTTACTTAGGCAGGCAATTAGGCATTTAATTAGCATGCAATAAAGCAGTTAATTAGGCAGTTAATTAGGCAGGCAATTAAGCAGTTTATAAGCCAGGCAGGCAATTTAGCAGGTAATTAGGCAGGCATTAGGCAGGCAATTAGGCAGGAAATTAGGCAAATAATTAGGCAGGCAATTAGGCATTTAATTAGCAGGCAATGAAGCAGTTAATAAGGCAGGCAATTAAGCAGTTAATTAGGCAGGCAGGCAATTTAGAAGGTAATTAGGCAGGCAATAAGGCAGGAAATTAGGCAGGCAATTAGGCAGATAATTAAGCAGGCAATTAGGCAGAAAATTTGGCAGGCAATTAGGCAGGCAATTAGGCAGTCAATTAGGCAGGCAATTATGGAGTCAATTAGTTAATCAAGCAATATGGCAGGCATTTAGGCAAGTAATTAGGCAGGCAAATAGGCAGATAATTAGGCAGGCAATAAGAAAGGTAATTCAGGAGGTAATTAGGCAGGCAATTAGGCAGGCAATAATGCAGTTTATTAGGCAGGCGATTAGGCAGGCAATTCGGCAGGCAATAAGGCAGTTAATTAGGCAAGCAATTAGGCAGGCAGATAATAAGGGAGGCAATTAAGCAGGCAATTAGGCAGTTAATTAGGCAGGCAATGAGGCAGGCTATTAGGCAGTTAATTAGGAAGGCAATTAGGCAGTAATTAGGCAAGCAATTAGGCAGGCAGGCAATTAGGCAGGCAATTAGGCAGGCAATTAGGCAGTTAATTAAGCAGGCAAATAGGCAGGCAATTAGGCAGTTAATAATTCAGGCAATTATGTAGGCAGTTGGGTAGGCAATTAGGCAGGCAATAAGGCAGTTAGTAAGGCAGGCAATTAGGAAGGCAATAAGGCAGGCAAATATACAGGCATATTGACAGCCAATTACGCAGGCAATTAGGCAGTTAATCAGGCAGATAATTAGGCAGGAAATTTGGCAGGCAATTAGGCAGGCAAATAGGCAGGCAACCAATTAGCCAGGCAATTAGGCAGGCAATTAGGCAGTTAACAAGGCAGGCAGTGAGGCAGGCAATTAGGCAGTTAATTAGGAAGGCAATAAGGCAGTTAATTAGGCAGGCAATTAAGCAAGGAATAAGGCAGTTAATTAGGCAGGCAATTAGACAGATGATTACGCAGGCAATTAGGCAGGCAATAAGGCAGTAAATTAGGCAAGCAATTACGCAGCTAATTAGGCAGGCAATTAAGCAGGCAATTAAGCAGGCAATTAAGCATGCAATTAGGCAGTTAATTAGGCAAGCAATTAGGCAGGAAGGCACTTAGGCAGGCAATTAGGCAGACAATTAAGCAGTTAATTAAGCAGGCAGGCAATTTGGCAGGTAACTTTGCAGGCAATTAGGCAGGCAATGAGACAGGCAATTAGGCAGCTATTTAGGCAGTTATATGGATTTTGCAATTAAACAGTTAATTAAGCAAACAATTAGGCAGGCAATTAAGCAGGCAGGCAATTAGGCATGCAGGCAATTAGGCAGGTAGGCAATTAGGCAGTTAATAAGGAAGGCAAAAAGGCAGGCAATTGACAGGCAATTTGGCAGGCAATTAGGTAGGCATTTAGAAAGTTAATTAGGCAGTCAATAAGGCAGTCAATTAGGCAGTTAAGTAGGCAGGCCATTAGGCAGTTAATAAGGCAAGCAATTAGGCAGGCAATTAAGAAGGTAATTAGGCAAGCAATTAGGCAGGCAATTAGGAAGGCAGGCAATTAGGCAGGCAATTAAGAAGTTAATTAGGCAGGCAATTTGGCATGTAATAAGGCAGGCAATTAGGCAGGCAGTTAGCTGGCAATTAGGCAGGCAATTAGGCAGGCAATTAGCTGGCAATTAGGCAGGCAATTAGGCAGAGAATTAGGCAGGCAATAAGGCAGGCAGGCAATCAGGCAGGAAATTAGGCATCAATTAGGCAGGCAATTAGTTAGGCTATTAGGCAAGCAATTAGGCAGTCAATTAAACAGTCAGGTAATTAGGCACGCAATTAGGTAGGCAGGCAATTAGGCAGTTTATTAGACAGGCAGGCAATTAGGCAGGTAAATAAATTAGGCAGGCAATTAGTCAGGCTATTAAGCAGGCTATTAGACAGGCAGACAATTAGGCAGGCAGGTTGTTAGTCAGGCAATTAGTCAGGCAATTAAGCAGGCAATTAGATAGGCAGGCAATTTGGCAGGCAGGCAATTGGATAGGCAGGCAATTTGGCAGGCAATTAGGCAGACAAATAGGCAGTTAGTCAGGCAGGCAATTAGGCAGGCAATAAGGCAGGCATTTCGGCAGGTAATTAGGCAATCAAGAAATATGGCAGGCAATTAGGCAGTTAATTAGGCAGGCAAATAGGCAGATAATTAGGCAGAGAATAAGGCAGGCAATTAGGCAGGCAATTAGGCAGGCAATAAGGCAGATAATTAGGCAGAGAATAAGGCAGGCAATCAGGCAGGAAATTAGGCATCAATTAGGCAGGCAATTAGTTAGGCTATTAGGCAAGCAATTAGGCAGTCAATTAAACAGTCAGGTAATTAGGCACGCAATTAGGTAGGCAGGCAATTAGGCAGTTGATTAGACAGGCAGGCAATTAGGCAGGTAAATAAATTAGGCAGGATATTAGTCAGGCTATTAAGCAGGCAATTAGACAGGCAGACAATTAGGCAGGTAGGTAATTAGTCAGGCAATTAGGCAGGCAATTAAGCAGGCAATTAGATAGGCAGGCAATTTGGCAGGCAGGCAATAAGGCAGGCAATTAGGCAAGCAATTAGGCAGACAAATAGGCAGTTAGTCAGGCCTGCAATAAGGCAGGCAATTAGGCAGGTAATTAGGCAATCAAGCAATATGGCATGCCATTAGGCAGTTAATTAGGCAAGCAATTAGGCAGGAAATTAGGCAGGCAATTAGGCAGGTTATTAGGCAAGCAATTAGGCAGGCAATTAGGTAGGCAGGCAATTAGGCAGGCAGGCAATTAGGCAGGCAATTAAGAAGTAAATTAAGCAGGCAGGCAATTTGGCATGTAATAAGGCAGGCAATTAGGCACGCAATTAGGCAGGCAATTAGGCAGTCAATTACACAGTCAGGCAATTAGGCACGCAATTAGGTAGGCAGGCAATTAGGCAGTTAATAAGACAGGCAGTCAATTAAGCAGGTAAATAAATAAGGCAAGCAATTAGTCAAGCTATTAAGCAGGCAATTAGACAGGCAGACAATTAGGCAGGTAGGTAATTAGTCAAGCAATTAGGCAGGCAATTAAGCAGGCATTTAGATAGGCAGGCATATTGGCAGGCAATAATGCAGGCAATTAGGCAAGCAATTAGGCAGTTAATTAGGCAGGCAATTAGGCAGGCAATGAAGCAGGCAATTAGGCAGTTAATTAGGCAGGCAATTAGGCAGGCAATGAGGCTGCAAATTAGGCAGATAATTCGGCAGGCAAGTGGGCTGGCAATTAGGCTTGCAATTAGGCAGATAATTAGGCAGGCAATTAGGCATTTAATTAGCAGGCAATAAAGCAGTTAATTAGGCAGTTAATTAGGCAGGCAATTAAGCAGTTAATTAGGCGGGCAATTTAGAAGGCAATTAGGCAGGCAATTAGGCAGGCAATAAGGCAGGAAATTAGGCAGATAATTAGGCAGGCAATTAGGCATTTAATTAGCAGGCAAAAAATCAGCTAATTAGGCAGGCAATTAGGCAGTTAATTAGGCAGGCAATTAGGCAGATGATTACGCAGGCAATTAGACAGGCAATAAAGCAGTTAATTAGGCAGGCAGGCAATTTGGCAGGTAATTTGGCAGGCAATGAGGCAGGCAATTAGGTAGGGAGGTAATTAGACAGGCAATTAGGCAGTCAATTAGGCAATCAAGCAATATGGCAGGCATTTAGGCAGGTAATTAGGCAGGCAAATAGGCAGATAATTAGCAGGCAATAAGAAAGGTAATTAGGCAGGCAATTAGGCAGGCAATAAGGCAGTTTATTAGGCAAGCAATTAGGCAGGCAATTAGGCAGACAATTAGGCAGGCAATTAGGCATTTAATTAGCAGGCAATGAAGCAGTTAATTAGGCAGTTAATTAGGCAGGCAATTAAGCAGTTAATTAGGCAGGCAGGCAATTTAGCAGGTAATTAGGCAGGCAATTAGTCAGATAATTAAGTGGGCAATTAGGCAGAAAATTTGGCAGGCAATTAGGCAGTTAATTAGGCAAGCAATTGGGCAGTCAATTAGGCAGGCAATTAGGCAGTCAATTAGGCAATCAAGCAATATGGCAGGCATTTAGGCAGGTAATTAGGCAGGCAATTAGGCAGTCAATTAAACAGGCAAGCAATTAGGCACGCAATTAGGTAGGCAGGCAAATAGGCAGTCACGCAATTAGGCAGTCAGGCAATTAGGCGTTTAATTAGGCAGGCAGGGAATTGGAAAGGCAAAATGCCAGACAATTAAGCAGGAAATTAGGAAGGCAATTATGCAGGCAATTAGCCAATCAATAAGCAGGCAATTAGGCAATTAATTCGGCAGGCAATTAGGCATTTAATTAGGCAGTAAATTAGGCAGGCAAATAGGCAGGCAGTTAGGCAGTAATTAAGAAGGCAATTAGGCATTTACTTAGGCAGGCAATTAGGCAAATAATTAGCAGGCAATAAAGCAGTTAATTAGGCAGTTAATCAGGCAGGCAATTAAGCAGTTTATAAGCCAGGCAGGCAATTTAGCAGGTAATTAGGCAGGCAATTAGGCAGTTAATAAGGCAGGCAATTAGGCAGTAAATTTGGAAGCAATTAGGCAGGCAATTAGGCTGGCAATAAGGCAGGCAATTGGGCAGTTAATTAGGTAGGCTATTAGGCAATCAAGCAATATGGCAGGCAATTAAGCAGTTAATTAGGCAGGCAAATAGGCAGATAATTAGGCAGGCAATAAGTCAGGCAATTAAGCAGGCATTTAGACAGGTAGGCAATTTGGCAGGCAATTCGGTAGGCAATTAAGCAGGCCATTGGGCAGGCAATAAGGCAGTTAATTAGACAGGCAATTAAGCAGGAAAATAGGCAGGCAATTAGGCAGTTAATAAGTCAGGCAATTAGGTAGGCAGTTGGGTAGGCAGTTAGGCATGCAATAAGGCAGTTAATTAGGCAGGCAATTAGGCAGGCAATTAGGAAGGCAATAAGGCAGGCAAATAGGCAGGCATATTGACAGCCAATTAGGCAGGCAATTAGGAAGTTAATTAGGCAGATGATTAGGCAGGAAATTTGGCAGGCAATAAGGCAGGCAAATAGGCAGGCAACTAATTAGCCAGGCAATTAGGCAGGCAATTAGGCAAGCAATTAAGCAGGCAATTAGGCAATTAATTAGGCAAGCAATTAGGCAGGCAGGCAATTAGGCAGGCAGATAATAAGGGAGGCAATTAAGCAGTTAATTAGGCAGGCATGCAATTTGGCAGGTAATAATGCAGGCAATAAGGAAAGCAATTAAGCAGGAAATTAGGCAGGCAATTAAGCAGATAATTAAGCACATAATTAGGCAGGCAATAAGGCAGGCAATTAGGTAGTTAATTAGTCAAGCAAATAGGCAGGCAATTAGGCAGGCAATTAGGTAGTTAATTAGGCAGGCAATTATGCTGGTAATTAGGCAAGCAATTAGTTAGATAAATAGGCAGGCAATGAAGCAGTTAATTAGGCCCGCAATAAGGCAGGCAATTAATAATGTAATTAGGCAAGCAGGCAATTAGGCAGGCAATTAAGCAGTTAATTAGGCAAGCAGGCAATTGGGCAGGTAATAAGGCAGACAATTAGATAGGCAGGCAATTTGGCATGCAGGCAATAAGGCAGGCAATTAGGCAGTTAATTAGGCATGCAAATAGGCAGATAATTAGGCAGGAAATTAGGCAGGCAATTAGGCAGGCAATTAGGCAGCTATTTAGGCAGTTAATTGGACGTTGCAATTAGGCAGTTTATTAAGCAGGCAATTAGGCAGGCAATTAGGCAGGTAGGCAATTAGGCACGCAATAAGGTAGGCAGGCAATTAGGCAGTCAATTAAACAGGCAGGCAATTAGGCACGCAATTAGGTAGGCAGGCAATTAGGCAGTCAGGCAATTAGGCAGTTAATGAGGCAGGCAGGGAATTTGGCAGACAATAAGGCAGACAATAAAGCAGGCAATTAGAAAGGCAATTAAGCAGGCAATTAGACAAGCAATTAGGCAGTCAATTAGGCAGTTAATTAGGCAGGCAATTAAGCAGGGAATAAGGCAGTTAATTAGGCAGGCACTTAGGCAGATAATTACGTACGCAATTAGGCAGGCAATAAGGCAGTTAATTAGGCAAGCAATTACGCAGCTAATTAGGCAGGCAATTAGGCAGTTAATTAGGCAGGCAGGCAATTTGGCAAGTAATTTTGCAGGCAATTAGGCAGGCAATTAGACAGGCAATTAGGCAGCTATTTAGGCAGTTAATTGGACCTTGCAATTAGGCAGTTTATTAAGCAGGCAATTAGGCAGGCAATTAGGCAGGTAAGCAATTAATCAGTTAATAAGGAAGGCTAAAAGGCAGGCAATTAGGCAGGCAATTAGGCAGGCATATAAACAGTTAATTAGGCAGTCAATTAGGCAGTTAATTATGCATGCCATTAGGCAGTTAATTAGGCAAGCAATTAGGCAGAAAATTAGGCAAACAATTTAGCAGGTTATTAGGCAAGCAATTAGGCAGGCAATTAGGAAGGCAGGCAATTAGGCAGGTTATTAGGCAAGCAATTAGGCAGGCAACTAGAAAGGCAGGCAATTAGGCAGGCAATTAGGCAGGCAATTAGGCAGGCAATTAGGCAGGCAATTAAGGAGTTAATTAGGCAGGCAGGCAATTTGGCATGTAATAAGGCAGGCAATTAGGCAGGCAATTAGGCAGACAATTAGGCAGTCAATTAAACAGTCAGGCAATTAGGTACGCAATTGGGTAGGCAGGCAATTAGGCAGTTAATTAGACAGGCAGGCAATTAGGCAGGTAAATAAATTAGGCAGGCAATTAGTCAGGCTATTAAGCAGGCAATTAGACAGGCAGACAATTAGGCAGCAATGTAATTAGTCAGGCAATTAGGCAGGCAATTAAGCAGGAAATTAGGCAGTTAATTAGGCAAGCAATTAGGTAGGCAGGCAATTAGGCAGGCAGGTAATTAGGCAGGCAATTAAGCAATTTAGCAGGTAATTAGGCAGGCAATTAGGCAGGAAATTAGGCAGGCAATTAGGCAGATAATTAAGCAGGCAATTAGGCAGAAAATTTGGCAGGCAATTAGGCAGTCAATTAGGCAGGCAATTATGCAGTCAATTAGTTAATCAAGCAATATGGCAGGCATTTAGGCAGGTAATTAGGCAGGCAAATAGGCAGATAATTAGGCAGGCAATAAGAAAGGTAATTCAGGAGGTAATTAGGCAGGCAATTAGGCAGGTAATAATGCAGTTTATTAGGCAGGCAATTAGGCAGGCAATTCGGCAGGCAATAAGGCAGTTAATTAGGCAAGCAATTAGGCAGGCAGATAATAAGGGAGGCAATTAAGCAGGCAATTAGGCAGTTTATTAGGCAGGCAATGAGGCAGGCATTAGGCAGTTAATTAGGAAGGCAATTAGGCAGTTAATTAGGCAAGCAATTAGGCAGGCAGGCAATTAGGCAGGCAATTAGGCAGCTAATTAAGCAGGCAAATAGGCAGGCAATTAGGCAGTTAATAAGTCAGGCAATTATGTAGGCAGTTGGGTAGGCAATTAGGCAGGCAATAAGGCAGTTAGTAAGGCAGGCAATTAGGAAGGCAATAAGGCAGACAAATATACAGGCATATTGACAGCCAATTAGGCAGGCAATTAGGCAGTTAATTAGGCAGATAATTAGGCAGAAAATTTTGGCAGGCAATTAGGCAGGCAAATAGGCAGGCAACCAATTAGCCAGGCAATTAGGCAGGCAATTAGGCAGTTAACAAGGCAGGCAGTGAGGCAGGCAATTAGGCAGTTAATTAGGAAGGCAATAAGGCAGTTAATTAGGCAGGCAATTAAGCAAGGAATAAGGCAGTTAATTAGGTAGGCAATTAGACAGATGATTACGCAGGCAATTAGGCAGGCAATAAGGCAGTAAATTAGGCAAGCAATTACGCAGCTAATTAGGCAGGCAATTAAGCAGGCAATTAAGCAGGCTATTAAGCATGCAATTAGGCAGTTAATTAGGCAAGCAATTAGGCAGGAAGGCACTTAGGCAGGCAATTAGGCAGACAATTAAGCAGTTAATTAAGCAGGCAGGCAATTTGGCAGGTAACTTTGCAGGCAATTAGGCAGGCAATGAGACAGGCAATTAGGCAGCTATTTAGGCAGTTATATGGATTTTGCAATTAAACAGTTAATTAAGCAAACAATTAGGCAGGCAATTAGGCAGGCAGGCAATTAGCCATGCAGGCAATTAGGCAGGTAGGCAATTAGGCAGTTAATAAGGAAGGCAAAAAGGCAGGCAATTGACAGGCAATTTGGCAGGCAAATAGGTAGGCATTTAGAAAGTTAATTAGGCAGTCAATAAGGCAGTCAATTAGGCAGTTAAGTAGGCAGGCCATTAGGCAGTTAATAAGGCAAGCAATTAGGCAGGCAATTAAGAAGGTAATTAGGCAAGCAATTAGGCAGGCAATTAGGAAGGCAGGCAATTAGGCAGGCAATTAAGAAGTTATTTAGCAGGCAATTTGGCATGTAATAAGGCAGGCAATTAGGCAGGCAATAAGCTGGCAATTAGGCAGGCAATTAGGCAGTTTATAGGGCAGGCAATTAGGCAGGCAATTAGGCAGTTAATTATGCAGGCAATTAGGCAATTAATTAAACAGGCAATAAGGCAGGTAATTAGGCAATCAATTAGGCAGAGAATTAGGCAGGCAATAAGGCAGGCAATCAGGCAGGAAATTAGGCATCAATTAGGCAGGCAATTAGTTAGGCTATTAGGCAAGCAATTAGGCAGTCAATTAAACAGTCAGGTAATTAGGCACGCAATTAGGTAGGCAGGCAATTAGGCAGTTTATTAGACAGGCAGGCAATTAGGCAGGTAAATAAATTAGGCAGGCAATTAGTCAGGCTATTAAGCAGGCAATTAGACAGGCAGACAATTAGGCAGGTAGGTTGTTAGTCAGGCAATTAGTCAGGCAATTAAGCAGGCAATTAGATAGGCAGGCAATTTGGCAGGCAGGCAATTGGATAGGCAGGCAATTTGGCAGGCAATTAGGCAGACAAATAGGCAGTTAGTCAGGCAGGCAATTAGGCAGGCAATAAGGCAGGCACTTCGGCAGGTAATTAGGCAATCAAGAAATATGGCAGGCAATTAGGCAGTTAATTAGGCAGGCAAATAGGCAGATGATTAGGCAGAGAATAAGGCAGGCAATTAGGCAGGCAATTAGGCAGGCAATAAGGCAGATAATTAGGCAGAGAATAAGGCAGGCAATCAGGCAGGAAATTAGGCATCAATTAGGCAGGCAATTAGTTAGGCTTTTAGGCAAGCAATTAGGCAGTCAATTAAACAGTCAGGTAATTAGGCACGCAATAAGGTAGGCAGGCAATTAGGCAGTTGATTAGACAGGCAGGCAATTAGGCAGGTAAATATATTAGGCAGGATATTAGTCAGGCTATTAAGCAGGCAATTAGACAGGCAGACAATTAGGCAGGTAGGTAATTAGTCAGGCAATTAGGCAGGCAATTAAGCAGGCAATTAGATAGGCAGGCAATTTGGCAGGCAGGCAATTGGATAGGCAGGCAATTTGGCAGGCAATTAGGCAGACAAATAGGCAGTTAGTCAGGCAGGCAATTAGGCAGGCAATAAGGCAGGCACTTCGGCAGGTAATTAGGCAATCAAGAAATATGGCAGGCAATTAGGCAGTTAATTAGGCAGGCAAATAGGCAGATAATTAGGCAGAGAATAAGGCAAGCAATTAGGCAGGCAATTAGGCAGTCAATTAGGCAGGCAATTAGGCATTATATTAGCAGGCAATGAAGCAGTTAATTAGGCAGTTAATTAGGCAGGCAATTAAGCAGTTAATTAGGCAGGAGCAATAGAGCAGGTAATTAGGCAGGCAATAAGGCAGTTGATTGGGTAAGCAATTAGGCAGTCAATTAGGCAGTCAATTAAACAGGCAAGCAATTAGGCACGCAATTAGGTAGGCAGGCAATTAGGCAGTCACGCAATTAGGCAGTCAGGCAATTAGGCGGATAATTAGGCAGGCAGGGAATTGGACAGGCAAAATGCCAGACAATTAAGCAGGCAATTAGGAAGGCAATTAAGCAGGCAATTAGACAATCAATAAGCAGGCAATTAGGCAATTAATTCGGCAGGCAATTAGGCATTTAATTAGGCAGTAAATTAGGCAGGCAAATAGGCAGGCAGTTAGGCAGTAATTAAGAAGGCAATTAGGCATTTACTTAGGCAGGCAATTAGGCATTTAATTAGCAGGCAATAAAGCAGTTAATTAGGCAGTTAATTAGGCAGGCAATTAAGCAGTTTATAAGCCAGGCAGGCAATTTAGCAGGTAATTAGGCAGGCAATTAGGCATTTAATAAGGCAGGCAATTAGGCAGAAAATTTGGAAGCAATTAGGCAGGCAATTAGGCTGGCAATTATGCAGGCAATTGGGCAGTTAATTAGGCAGGCTATTAGGCAATCAAGCAATATGGCAGGCAATTAAGCAATTAATTAGGCAGGCAAATAGGCAGATAATTAGGCAGGCAATAAGTCAGGCAATTAAGCAGACATTTAGACAGGTAGGCAATTTGGCAGGCAATTCGGTAGGCAATTAAGCAGGCAATTGGGCAGGCAATAAGGCAGTTAATTAGACAGGCAATTAAGCAGGCAAATAGGCAGGCAATTAGGCAGTTAATAAGTCAGGCAATTAGGTAGGCAGTTGGGTAGGCAGTTAGGCAGGCAATAAGGCAGTTAATTAGGCAGGCAATTAGGCAGGCAATTAGGAAGGCAATAAGGCAGGCAAATAGGCAGGCATATTGACAGCCAATTAGGCAGGCAATTAGGAAGTTAATTAGGCAGATGATTAGGCAGGAAATTTGGCAGGCAATAAGGCAGGCAAATAGGCAGGCAACTAATTAGCCAGGCAATTAGGCAGGCAATTAGGCAGGCAATTAAGCAGGCAATTAGGCAATTAATTAGGCAAGCAATTAGGCAGGCAAGCAATTAGGCAGGCAGATAATAAGGGAGGCAATTAAGCAGTTAATTAGGCAGGCATGCAATTTGGCAGGTAATAAGGCAGGCAATAAGGAAAGCAATTAAGCAGGCAATTAGGCAGGCAATTAGGCAGGCAATTAAGCAGATAATTAAGCACATAATTAGGCAGGCAATAAGGCAGGCAATTAGGTAGTTAATTAGTCAAGCAAATAGGCAGGCAATTAGGCAGGCAATTAGGTAGTTAATTAGGCAGGCAATTATGCAGGTAATTAGGCAAGCAATTAGTTAGATAAATAGGCAGGTAATAATGTAATTAGGCAGGCAGGCAATTAGGCAGGCAATTAAGCAGTTAATTAGGCAAGCAGGCAATTTAGCAGGTAATTAGGCAGGCAATTAGGCAGGAAATTAGGCAGGCAATTAGGCAGATAATTAAGCAGGCAATTAGGCAGAAAATTTGGCAGGCAATTAGGCAGGCAATTAGGCAGTCAATTAGGCAGGCAATTATGCAGTCAATTAGTTAATCAAGCAATATGGCAGGCATTTAGGCAGGTAATTAGGCAGGCAAATAGGCAGATAATTAGGCAGGCAATAAGAAAGGTAATTCAGGAGGTAATTAGGCAGGCAATTAGGCAGGCAATAATGCAGTTTATTAGGCAGGCAATTAGGCAGGCAATTCGGCAGGCAATAAGGCAGTTAATTAGGCAAGCAATTAGGCAGGCAGATAATAAGGGAGGCAATTAAGCAGGCAATTAGGCAGTTTATTAGGCAGGCAATGAGGCAGGCATTAGGCAGTTAATTAGGATGGCAATTAGGCAGTTAATTAGGCAAGCAATTAGGCAGGCAGGCAATTAGGCAGGCAATTAGGCAGCTAATTAAGCAGGCAAATATGCAGGCAATTAAGCAGGCTATTAAGCATGCAATTAGGCAGTTAATTAGGCAAGCAATTAGGCAGGAAGGCACTTAGGCAGGCAATTAGGCAGACAATTAAGCAGTTAATTAAGCAGGCAGGCAATTTGGCAGGTAACTTTGCAGGCAATTAGGCAGGCAATGAGACAGGCAATTAGGCAGCTATTTAGGCAGTTATATGGATTTTGCAATTAAACAGTTAATTAAGCAAACAACTAGGCAGGCAATTAGGCAGGCAGGCAATTAGGCATGCAGGCAATTAGGCAGGTAGGCAATTAGGCAGTTAATAAGGAAGGCAAAAAGGCAGGCAATTGACAGGCAATTTGGCAGGCAATTAGGTAGGCATTTAGAAAGTTAATTAGGCAGTCAATAAGGCAGTCAATTAGGCAGTTAAGTAGGCAGGCCATTAGGCAGTTAATAAGGCAAGCAATTAGGCAGGCAATTAAGAAGGTAATTAGGCAAGCAATTAGGCAGGCAATTAGGAAGGCAGGCAATTAGGCAGGCAATTAAGAAGTTATTTAGCAGGCAATTTGGCATGTAATAAGGCAGGCAATTAGGCAGGCAATAAGCTGGCAATTAGGCAGGCAATTAGGCAGTTTATAGGGCAGGCAATTAGGCAGTTAATTATGCAGGCAATTAGGCAATTAATTAAACAGGCAATAAGGCAGGTAATTAGGCAATCAATTAGGCAGAGAATTAGGCAGGCAATAAGGCAGGCAATCAGGCAAGAAATTAGGCATCAATTAGGCAGGCAATTAGTTAGGCTATTAGGCAAGCAATTAGGCAGTCAATTAAACAGTCAGGTAATTAGGCACGCAATTAGGTAGGCAGGCAATTAGGCAGTTTATTAGACAGGCAGGCAATTAGGCAGGTAAATAAATTAGGCAGGCAATTAGTCAGGCTATTAAGCAGGCAATTAGACAGGCAGACAATTAGGCAGGTAGGTTGTTAGTCAGGCAATTAGTCAGGCAATTAAGCAGGCAATTAGATAGGCAGGCAATTTGGCAGGCAGGCAATTGGATAGGCAGGCAATTTGGCAGGCAATTAGGCAGACAAATAGGCAGTTAGTCAGGCAGGCAGTTAGGCAGGCAAATAGGCAGATAATTAGGCAGAGAATAAGGCAAGCAATTAGGCAGGCAATTAGGCAGTTTATTAGACAGGCAGGCAATTAGGCAGGTAAATAAATTAGGCAGGCAATTAGTCAGGCTATTAAGCAGGCAATTAGACAGGCAGACAATTAGGCAGGTAGGTTGTTAGTCAGGCAATTAGTCAGGCAATTAAGCAGGCAATTAGATAGGCAGGCAATTTGGCAGGCAGGCAATTGGATAGGCAGGCAATTTGGCAGGCAATTAGGCAGACAAATAGGCAGTTAGTCAGGCAGGCAATTAGGCAGGCAATAAGGCAGGCACTTCGGCAGGTAATTAGGCAATCAAGAAATATGGCAGGCAATTAGGCAGTTAATTAGGCAGGCAAATAGGCAGATAATTAGGCAGAGAATAAGGCAAGCAATTAGGCAGGCAATTAGGCAGTCAATTAGGCAGGCAATTAGGCATTATATTAGCAGGCAATGAAGCAGTTAATTAGGCAGTTAATTAGGCAGGCAATTAAGCAGTTAATTAGGCAGGAGCAATTTAGCAGGTAATTAGGCAGGCAATAAGGCAGTTGATTGGGTAAGCAATTAGGCAGTCAATTAGGCAGTCAATTAAACAGGCAAGCAATTAGGCACGCAATTAGGTAGGCAGGCAATTAGGCAGTCACGCAATTAGGCAGTCAGTCAATTAGGCGTATAATTAGGCAGGCAGGGAATTGGACAGGCAAAATGCCAGACAATTAAGCAGGCAATTAGGAAGGCAATTAAGCAGGCAATTAGACAATCAATAAGCAGGCAATTAGGCAATTAATTCGGCAGGCAATTAGGCATTTAATTAGGCAGTAAATTAGGCAGGCAAATAGGCAGGCAGTTAGGCAGTAATTAAGAAGGCAATTAGGCATTTACTTAGGCAGGCAATTAGGCATTTAATTAGCAGGCAATAAAGCAGTTAATTAGGCAGTTAATTAGGCAGGCAATTAAGCAGTTTATAAGCCAGGCAGGCAATTTAGCAGGTAATTAGGCAGGCAATTAGGCATTTAATAAGGCAGGCAATTAGGCAGAAAATTTGGAAGCAATTAGGCAGGCAATTAGGCTGGCAATTATGCAGGCAATTGGGCAGTTAATTAGGCAGGCTATTAGGCAATCAAGCAATATGGCAGGCAATTAAGCAATTAATTAGGCAGGCAAATAGGCAGATAATTAGGCAGGCAATAAGTCAGGCAATTAAGCAGACATTTAGACAGGTAGGCAATTTGGCAGGCAATTCGGTAGGCAATTAAGCAGGCAATTGGGCAGGCAATAAGGCAGTTAATTAGACAGGCAATTAAGCAGGCAAATAGGCAGGCAATTAGGCAGTTAATAAGTCAGGCAATTAGGTAGGCAGTTGGGTAGGCAGTTAGGCAGGCAATAAGGCAGTTAATTAGGCAGGCAATTAGGCAGGCAATTAGGAAGGCAATAAGGCAGGCAAATAGGCAGGCATATTGACAGCCAATTAGGCAGGCAATTAGGAAGTTAATTAGGCAGATGATTAGGCAGGAAATTTGGCAGGCAATAAGGCAGGCAAATAGGCAGGCAACTAATTAGCCAGGCAATTAGGCAGGCAATTAGGCAGGCAATTAAGCAGGCAATTAGGCAATTAATTAGGCAAGCAATTAGGCAGGCAGGCAATTAGGCAGGCAGATAATAAGGGAGGCAATTAAGCAGTTAATTAGGCAGGCATGCAATTTGGCAGGTAATAAGGCAGGCAATAAGGAAAGCAATTAAGCAGGCAATTAGGCAGGCAATTAGGCAGGCAATTAAGCAGATAATTAAGCACATAATTAGGCAGGCAATAAGGCAGGCAATTAGGTAGTTAATTAGTCAAGCAAATAGGCAGGCAATTAGGCAGGCAATTAGATAGTTAATTAGGCAGGCAATTATGCAGGTAATTAGGCAAGCAATTAGTTAGATAAATAGGCAGGTAATAATGTAATTAGGCAGGCAGGCAATTAGGCAGGCAATTAAGCAGTTAATTAGGCAAGCAGGCAATTTAGCAGGTAATTAGGCAGGCAATTAGGCAGGAAATTAGGCAGGCAATTAGGCAGATAATTAAGCAGGCAATTAGGCAGAAAATTTGGCAGGCAATTAGGCAGGCAATTAGGCAGTCAATTAGGCAGGCAATTATGCAGTCAATTAGTTAATCAAGCAATATGGCAGGCATTTAGGCAGGTAATTAGGCAGGCAAATAGGCAGATAATTAGGCAGGCAATAAGAAAGGTAATTCAGGAGGTAATTAGGCAGGCAATTAGGCAGGCAATAATGCAGTTTATTAGGCAGGCAATTAGGCAGGCAATTCGGCAGGCAATAAGGCAGTTAATTAGGCAAGCAATTAGGCAGGCAGATAATAAGGGAGGCAATTAAGCAGGCAATTAGGCAGTTTATTAGGCAGGCAATGAGGCAGGCATTAGGCAGTTAATTAGGAAGGCAATTAGGCATTTAATTAGGCAAGCAATTAGGCAGGCAGGCAATTAGGCAGGCAATTAGGCAGCTAATTAAGCAGGCAAATAGGCAGGCAATTAGGCAGTTAATAAGTCAGGCAATTATGTAGGCAGTTGGGTAGGCAATTAGGCAGGCAATAAGGCAGTTAGTAAGGCAGGCAATTAGGAAGGCAATAAGGCAGACAAATATACAGGCATATTGACAGCCAATTAGGCAGGCAATTAGGCAGTTAATTAGGCAGATAATTAGGCAGGAAATTTGGCAGGCAATTAGGCAGGCAAATAGGCAGGCAACCAATTAGCCAGGCAATTAGGCAGGCAATTAGGCAGTTAACAAGGCCGGCAGTGAGGCAGGCAATTAGGCAGTTAATTAGGAAGGCAATAAGGCAGTTAATTAGGCAGGCAATTAAGCAAGGAATAAGGCAGTTAATTAGGTACGCAATTAGACAGATGATTACGCAGGCAATTAGGCAGGCAATAAGGCAGTAAATTAGGCAAGCAATTACGCAGCTAATTAGGCAGGCAATTAAGCAGGCAATTAAGCAGGCTATTAAGCATGCAATTAGGCAGTTAATTAGGCAAGCAATTAGGCAGGAAGGCACTTAGGCAGGCAATTAGGCAGACAATTAAGCAGTTAATTAAGCAGGCAGGCAATTTGGCAGGTAACTTTGCAGGCAATTAGGCAGGCAATGAGACAGGCAATTAGGCAGCTATTTAGGCAGTTATATGGATTTTGCAATTAAACAGTTAATTAAGCAAACAATTAGGCAGGCAATTAGGCAGGCAGGCAATTAGGCATGCAGGCAATTAGGCAGGTAGGCAATTAGGCAGTTAATAAGGAAGGCAAAAAGGCAGGCAATTGACAGGCAATTTGGCAGGCAATTAGGTAGGCATTTAGAAAGTTAATTAGGCAGTCAATAAGGCAGTCAATTAGGCAGTTAAGTAGGCAGGCCATTAGGCAGTTAATAAGGCAAGCAATTAGGCAGGCAATTAAGAAGGTAATTAGGCAAGCAATTAGGCAGGCAATTAGGAAGGCAGGCAATTAGGCAGGCAATTAAGAAGTTATTTAGCAGGCAATTTGGCATGTAATAAGGCAGGCAATTAGGCAGGCAATAAGCTGGCAATTAGGCAGGCAATTAGGCAGTTTATAGGGCAGGCAATTAGGCAGGCAATTAGGCAGTTAATTATGCAGGCAATTAGGCAATTAATTAAACAGGCAATAAGGCAGGTAATTAGGCAATCAATTAGGCAGAGAATTAGGCAGGCAATAAGGCAGGCAATCAGGCAGGAAATTTGGCATCAATTAGGCAGGCAATTAGTTAGGCTATTAGGCAAGCAATTAGGCAGTCAATTAAACAGTCAGGTAATTAGGCACGCAATTAGGTAGGCAGGCAATTAGGCAGTTTATTAGACAGGCAGGCAATTAGGCAGGTAAATAAATTAGGCAGGCAATTAGTCAGGCTATTAAGCAGGCAATTAGACAGGCAGACAATTAGGCAGGTAGGTTGTTAGTCAGGCAATTAGTCAGGCAATTAAGCAGGCAATTAGATAGGCAGGCAATTTGGCAGGCAGGCAATTGGATAGGCAGGCAATTTGGCAGGCAATTAGGCAGACAAATAGGCAGTTAGTCAGGCAGGCAATTAGGCAGGCAATAAGGCAGGCACTTCGGCAGGTAATTAGGCAATCAAGAAATATGGCAGGCAATTAGGCAGTTAATTAGGCAGGCAAATAGGCAGATAATTAGGCAGAGAATAAGGCAGGCAATTAGGCAGGCAATTAGGCAGGCAATAAGGCAGATAATTAGGCAGAGAATAAGGCAGGCAATCAGGCAGGAAATTAGGCATCAATTAGGCAGGCAATTAGTTAGGCTATTAGGCAAGCAATTAGGCAGTCAATTAAACAGTCAGGTAATTAGGCACGCAATTAGGTAGGCAGGCAATTAGGCAGTTGATTAGACAGGCAGGCAATTAGGCAGGTAAATATATAAGGCAAGATATTAGTCAGGCTATTAAGCAGGCAATTAGACAGGCAGACAATTAGGCAGGTAGGTAATTAGTCAGGCAATTAGGCAGGCAATTAAGCAGGCAATTAGATAGGCAGGCAATTTGGCAGGCAGGCAATAAGGCAGGCAATTAGGCAAGCAATTAGGCAGAAAAATAGGCAGTTAGTCAGGCAGGCAATTAGGCAGGCAATTAGGCAGGTAATTAGGCAATCAAGCAATATGGCATGCCATTAGGCAGTTAATTAGGCAAGCAATTAGGTAGGAAATTAGGCAGGCAATTAGGCAGGTTATTAGGCAAGCAATTAGGCAGGCAATTAGGTAGGCAGGCAATTAGGCAGGCAATTAGGTAGGCAGGCAATTAGGTAGGCAGACAATTAGGCAGGCAGGCAATTAGGCAGGCAATTAAGAAGTAAATTAAGCAGGCAGGCAATTTGGCATGTAATAAGGCAGGCAATTAGGCACGCAATTAGGCAGGCAATTAGGCAGTCAATTACACAGTCAGGCAATTAGGCACGCAATTAGGTAGGCAGGCAATTAGGCACGCAATTAGGTAGGCAGGCAATTAGGCAGTTATTTAGACAGGCAGTCAATTAAGCAGGTAAATAAATAAGGCAAGCAATTAGTCAAGCTATTAAGCAGGCAATTAGACAGGCAGACAACTAGGCAGGTAGGTAATTAGTCAGGCAATTAGGCAGGCAATTAAGCAGGCAATTAGATAGGCAGGCATATTGGCAGGCAATAATGCAGACAATTAGGCAAGCAATTAGGCAGTTAATTAGGCAGGCAATTAGGCAGGCAATGAAGCAGGCAATTAGGCAGTTAATTAGGCAGGCAATTAGGCAGGCAATGAGGCAGGCAATTAGGCAGATAATTCGGCAGGCAAGTGGGCTGGCAATTAGGCATGCAATTAGGCAGATAATTAGGCAGGCAATTAGGCATTTAATTAGCAGGCAATAAAGCAGTTAATTAGGCAGTTAATTAGGCAGGCAATTAAGCAGTTAATTAGGCGGGCAATTTAGAAGGCAATTAGGCAGGCAATTAGGCAGGCAATAAGGCAGGAAATTAGGCAGATAATTAGGCAGGCAATTAGGCATTTAATTAGCAGGCAATAAATCAGCTAATTAGGCAGGCAATTAGGCAGTTAATTAGGCAGGCAATTAGGCAGATGATTACGCAGGCAATTAGAGAGGCAATAAAGCAGTTAATTAGGCAGGCAGGCAATTTGGCAGGTAATTTGGCAGGCAATGAGGCAGGCAATTAGGTAGGTAGGTAATTAGACAGGCAATTAGGCAGTTCATTAGGCAGGCAGGCAATTTAGCAGGTAATTAGGCAGGCAATTAGGCAAGCAATTAGTCAGGCAATTAGGCAGGCAATTAGGCAGGCAATTAGGCAGGCAATTAGTCAGATAATTAAGTGGGCAATTAGGCAGAAAATTTGGCAGGCAATTAGGCAGTTAATTAGGCAAGCAATTGGGCAGTCAATTAGGCAGGCAATTAGGCAGTCAATTAGGCAATCAAGCAATATGGCAGGCATTTAGGCAGGTAATTAGGCAGGCAAATAGGCAGATAATTAGCAGGCAATAAGAAAGGTAATTAGGCAGGCAATTAGGCAGGCAATAAGGCAGTTTATTAGGCAAGCAATTAGGCAGGCAATTAGGCAGACAATTAGGCAGGCAATTAGGCATTTGATTAGCAGGCAATGAAGCAGTTAATTAGGCAGGCAATTAAGCAGTTAATTAGGCAGGCAGGCAATTTAGCAGGTAATTAGGCAGGCAATAAGGCAGTTGATTGGGTAAGCAATTAGGCAGGCAATTAGGCAGTCAATTAAACAGGCAAGCAATTAGGCACGCAATTAGGTAGGCAGGCAATTAGGCAGTCACGCAATTAGGCAGTCAGGCAATTAGGCGTTTAATTAGGCAGGCAGGGAATTGGACAGGCAAAATGCCAGACAATTAAGCAGGAAATTAGGAAGGCAATTATGCAGGCAATTAGCCAATCAATAAGCAGGCAATTAGGCAATTAATTCGGCAGGCAATTAGGCATTTAATTAGGCAGTAAATTAGGCAGGCAAATAGGCAGGCAGTTAGGCAGTAATTAAGAAGGCAATTAGGCATGTACTTAGGCAGGCAATTAGGCATTTAATTAGTAGGCAATAAAGCAGTTAATTAGGCAGTTAATCAGGCAGGCAATTAAGCAGTTTATAAGCTAGGCAGGCAATTTAGCAGGTAATTAGGCAGGCAATTAGGCAGTTAATAAGGCAGGCAATTAGGCAGAAAATTTGGAAGCAATTAGGCAGGCAATTAGGCTGGCAATAAGGCAGGCAATTGGGCATTTAATTAGGTAGGCTATTAGGCAATCAAGCAATATGGCAGGCAATTAAGCAGTTAATTAGGCAGGCAAATAGGCAGATAATTAGGCAGGCAATAAGTCAGGCAATTAAGCAGGCATTTAGACAGGTAGGCAATTTGGCAGGCAATTCGGTAGGCAATTAAGCAGGCAATTGGGCAGGCAATAAGGCAGTTAATTAGACAGGCAATTAAGCAGGCAAATAGGCAGGCAATTAGGCAGTTAATAAGTCAGGCAATTAGGTAGGCAGTTGGGTAGGAAGTTAGGCAGGCAATAAGGCAGTTAATTAGGCAGGCAATTAGGCAGGCAATTAGGAAGGCAATAAGGCAGGCAAATAGGCAGGCATATTGACAGCCAATTAGGCAGGCAATTAGGAAGTTAATTAGGCAGATGATTAGGCAGGAAATTTGGCAGGCAATAAGGCAGGCAAATAGGCAGGCAACTAATTAGCCAGGCAATTAGGCAGGCAATTAGGCAAGCAATTAAGCAGGCAATTAGGCAATTAATTAGGCAAGCAATTAGGCAGGCAGGCAATTAGGCAGGCAGATAATAAGGGAGGCAATTAAGCAGTTAATTAGGCAGGCATGCAATTTGGCAGGTAATAATGCAGGCAATAAGGAAAGCAATTAAGCAGGAAATTAGGCAGGCAATTAAGCAGATAATTAAGCACATAATTAGGCAGGCAATAAGGCAGGCAATTAGGTAGTTAATTAGTCAAGCAAATAGGCAGGCAATTAGGCAGGCAATTAGGTAGTTAATTAGGCAGGCAATTATGCAGGTAATTAGGCAAGCAATTAGTTAGATAAATAGGCAGGCAATGAAGCAGTTAATTAGGCCCGCAATAAGGCAGGCAATTAATAATGTAATTAGGCAGGCAGGCAATTAGGCAGGCAATTAAGCAGTTAATTAGTCAAGCAGGCAATTGGGCAGGTAATAAGGCAGGCAATTAGATAGGCAGGCAATTTGGCATGCAGGCAATAAGGCAGGCAATTAGGCAGTTAATTAGGCATGCAAATAGGCAGATAATTAGGCAGGCAATTAGGCAGGCAATTAGGCAGGCAATTAGGCAGCTATTTAGGCAGTTAATTGGACCTTGCAATTAGGCAGTTTATTAAGCAGGCAATTAGGCAGGCAATTAGGCAGGTAGGCAATTAGGCACGCAATAAGGTAGGGAGGCAATTAGGCAGTCAATTAAACAGGCAGGCAATTAGGCACGCAATTAGATAGGCAGGCAATTAGGCAGTCAGGCAATTAGGCAGTTAATGAGGCAGGCAGGGAATTTGGCAGACAATAAGGCAGACAATAAAGCAGGCAATTAGAAAGGCAATTAAGCAGGCAATTAGACAAGCAATTAGGCAGTCAATTAGGCAGTTAATTAGGCAGGCAATTAAGCAGGGAATAAGGCAGTTAATTAGGCAGGCACTTAGGCAGATGATTACGTAGGCAATTAGGCAGGCACTTAGGCAGATGATTACGTAGGCAATTAGGCAGGCAATAAGGCAGTTAATTAGGCAAGCAATTACGCAGCTAATTAGGCAGGCAATTAGGCAGTTAATTAGGCAGGCAGGCAATTTGGCAAGTAATTTTGCAGGCAATTAGGCAGGCAATTAGACAGGCAATTAGGCAGCTATTTAGGAAGTTAATTGGACCTTGCAATTAGGCAGTTTATTAAGCAGGCAATTAGGCAGGCAATTAGGCAGGTAGGCAATTAATCAGTTAATAAGGAAGGCTAAAAGGCAGGCAATTAGGCAGGCAATTAGGCAGGCATATAAACAGTTAATTAGGCAGTCAATTAGGCAGTTAATTATGCATGCCATTAGGCAGTTAATTAGGCAAGCAATTAGGCAGAAAATTAGGCAAACAATTTAGCAGGTTATTAGGCAAGCAATTAGGCAGGCAATTAGGAAGGCAGGCAATTAGGCAGGTTATTAGGCAGGCAATTAGGCAGGCAACTAGAAAGGCAGACAATTAGGCAGGCAATTAGGCAGGCAATTAGGCAGGCAATTAAGGAGTTAATTAGGCAGGCAGGCAATTTGGCATGTAATAAGGCAGGCAATTAGGCAGGCAATTAGGCAGACAATTAGGCAGTCAATTAAACAGTCAGGCAATTAGGTACGCAATTGGGTAGGCAGGCAATTAGGCAGTTAATTAGACAGGCAGGCAATTAGGCAGGTAAATAAATTAGGCAGGCAATTAGTCAGGCTATTAAGCAGGCAATTAGACAGGCAGACAATTAGGCAGCAAGGTAATTAGTCAGGCAATTAGGCAGGCAATTAAGCAGGAAATTAGGCAGTTAATTAGGCAAGCAATTAGGTAGGCAGGCAATTAGGCAGGAAGGTAATTAGGCAGGCAATTAAGCAGGCAAATAGGTAGTTTATTTGGCAAGTAATAAGGCAGGCAATTAGGCAGAAAATTAGGCAGGCAATTAAGCAGGAAATTAGGCAGTTAATTAGGCAAGCAATTAGGTAGGCAGGCAATTAGGCAGGCAGGTAATTAGGCAGGCAATTAAGCAGTTAATTAGGTAGGCAAGCAATTTGGCAGGTAACTAGGCAGGCAATAAGGTAAGCAATTAAGCAGGCAATTAGGCAGGCAATTAGGCAGGCAATTAGGCAGGCAATAAGGCAGGCAATTTGGCAGTTAATTAGGCAGTTAATTAGGCAGGTAATAAGGCAGATAATTAGGCAGGCAATTGGGCAGGCAATTAGGCATGCAATTAGGCAAATAATTAGGCAGGTAATAAGCAGATAATTAGGCAGGCAATTGGGCAGGCAATTAGGCATGCAATTAGGCAGATAATTAGGCAGTTAATTAGGCCCGCAATTAGGCAGTTAATTAGGCCCGCAATTAGGCAGGCAATTAAGCAGTTAATTAGGCAAGCAGCAATTTGACAGGTAATTAGGCAGGCAATTAGGCAGGTAATTATGCAGGTAATTAGGCAGTTAATTAGGCAGGCAATTAGGCATTTAATTAGGCAGGCAATTAGGCAGGCAAAAAGGTAGTTTATTTGGCAAGCAATAAGGCAGGCCATTAGGCAGAAAATTAGGCAGGCAATTAAGCAGGAAATTAAGCAGTTAATTAGGCAAGCAATTAGGTAGGCAGGCAATTAGGCAGGCAGGTAATTAGGCAGGCAATTAAGCAGTTAATTAGGTAGGCAAGCAATTTGGCAGGTAACTAGGCAGGCAATAAGGTAAGCAATTAAGCAGGCAATTAGGCAGGCAATTAGGCAGGCAATTAAGCAGTTAATTAGGCAGGCAATTAGGCAGGCAATAAGGCAGGCAATTGGGTAGTTAATTGGGCAGCCAATTAGACAGATAATTAGGCAGGCAATTGGGTAGGCAATTAGGCAGTCAATTAAACAGGCAAGCAATTAGGCACGCAATTAGGTAGGCAGGCAATTAGGCAGTCACGCAATTAGGCAGTCAGGCAATTAGGCGGATAATTAGTCAGGCAGGGAATTGGACAGGCAAAATGCCAGACAATTAAGCAGGCAATTAGGAAGGCAATTAAGCAGGCAATTAGACAATCAATAAGCAGGCAATTAGGCAATTAATTCGGCAGGCAATTAGGCATTTAATTAGGCAGTAAATTAGGCAGGCAAATAGGCAGGCAGTTAGGCAGTAATTAAGAAGGCAATTAGGCATTTACTTAGGCAGGCAATTAGGCATTTAATTAGCAGGCAATAAAGCAGTTAATTAGGCAGTTAATTAGGCAGGCAATTAAGCAGTTTATAAGCCAGGCAGGCAATTTAGCAGGTAATTAGGCAGGCAATTAGGCATTTAATAAGGCAGGCAATTAGGCAGAAAATTTGGAAGCAATTAGGCAGGCAATTAGGCTGGCAATTATGCAGGCAATTGGGCAGTTAATTAGGCAGGCTATTAGGCAATCAAGCAATATGGCAGGCAATTAAGCAGTTAATTAGGCAGGCAAATAGGCAGATAATTAGGCAGGCAATAAGTCAGGCAATTAAGCAGGCATTTAGACAGGTAGGCAATTTGGCTGGCAATTCGGTAGGCAATTAAGCAGGCAATTGGGCAGGCAATAAGGCAGTTAATTAGACAGGCAATTAAGCAGGCAAATAGGCAGGCAATTAGGCAGTTAATAAGTCAGGCAATTAGGTAGGCAGTTGGGTAGGCAGTTAGGCAGGCAATAAGGCAGTTAATTAGGCAGGCAATTAGGCAGGCAATTAGGAAGGCAATAAGGCAGGCAAATAGGCAGGCATATTGACAGCCAATTAGGCAGGCAATTAGGAAGTTAATTAGGCAGATGATTAGGCAGGAAATTTAGCAGGCAATAAGGCAGGCAAATAGGCAGGCAACTAATTAGCCAGGCAATTAGGCAGGCAATTAGGCAGGCAATTAAGCAGGCAATTAGGCAATTAATTAGGCAAGCAATTAGGCAGGCAGGCAATTAGGCAGGCAGATAATAAGGGAGGCAATTAAGCAGTTAATTAGGCAGGCATGCAATTTGGCAGGTAATAAGGCAGGCAATAAGGAAAGCAATTAAGCAGGCAATTAGGCAGGCAATTAGGCAGGCAATTAAGCAGATAATTAAGCACATAATTAGGCAGGCAATAAGGCAGGCAATTAGGTAGTTAATTAGTCAAGCAAATAGGCAGGCAATTAGGAAGGCAATTAGGTAGTTAATTAGGCAGGCAATTATGCAGGTAATTAGGCAAGCAATTAGTTAGATAAATAGGCAGGCAATGAAGCAGTTAATTAGGCCCGCAATAAGGCAGGCAATTAATAATGTAATTAGGCAGGCAGGCAATTAGGCAGGCAATTAAGCAGTTAATTAGGCAAGCAGGCAATTGGGCAGGTAATAAGGCAGGCAATTAGATAGGCAGGCAATTTGGCATGCAGGCAATAAGGCAGGCAATTAGGCAGTTAATAAGGCATGCAAATAGGCAGATAATTAAGCAGGCAATTAGGCATTTAATTAGGCAGGCAATAAGGCATTTAATTAGCAGGCAATGAATCAGTTAATTAGGCAGTTAATTAGGCAGGCAATTAAGCAGTTGATTAGGCAGGCAATTTAGCAGGTAATTAGGCAGGCATTAGGCAGGCAATTAGGCAGGAAATTAGGCAGATAATTAGGCAGGCAATTAGGCATTTAATTAGCAGGCAATGAAGCAGTTAATAAGGCAGTTAATAAGGCAGGCAATTAAGCAGTTAATTAGGCAGGCAGGCAATTTAGCAGGTAATTAGGCAGGCAATTAGGCAGGAAATTAGGCAGGCAATTAGGCAGATAATTAAGCAGGCAGTTAGGCAGAAAATTTGGCAGGCAATTAGGCAGTCAATTAGTTAATCAAGCAATATGGCAGGCATTTAGGCAGGTAATTAGGCAGGCAAATAGGCAGATAATTAGGCAGGCAATAAGAAAGGTAATTCAGGAGGTAATTAGGCAGGCAATTAGGCAGGCAATAATGCAGTTTATTAGGCAGGCAATTAGGCAGGCAATTCGGCAGGCAATAAGGCAGTTAATTAGGCAAGCAATTAGGCAGGCAGATAATAAGGGAGGCAATTAAGCAGGCAATTAGGCAGTTTATTAGGCAGGCAATGAGGCAGGCTATTAGGCAGTTAATTAGGAAGGCAATTAGGCAGTTAATTAGGCAAGCAATTAGGCAGGCAGGCAATTAGGCAGGCAATTAGGCAGGCAATTGGGCAGTTAATTAAGCAGGCAAATAGGCAGGCAATTAGGCAGTTAATAAGTCAGGCAATTATGTAGGCAGTTGGGTAGGCAATTAGGCAGGCAATAAGGCAGTTAGTAAGGCAGGCAATTAGGAAGGCAATAAGGCAGGCATATATACAGGCATATTGACAGCCAATTAGGCAGGCAATTAGGCAGATGATTACGCAGGCAATTAGGCAGGCAATAAGGCAGTAAATTAGGCAAGCAATTACGCAGCTAATTAGGCAGACAATTAAGCAGGCAATTAAGCAGGCTATTAAGCATGCAATTAGGCAGTTAATTAGGCAAGCAATTAGGCAGGAAGGCACTTAGGCAGGCAATTAAGCAGTTAATTAAGCAGGCAGGCAATTTGGCAGGTAACTTTGCAGGCAATTAGGCAGGCAATGAGACAGGCAATTAGGCAGCTATTTAGGCAGTTATATGGATTTTGCAATTAAACAGTTAATTAAGCAAACAATTAGGCAGGCAATTAGGCAGGCAGGCAATTAGGCATGCAGGCAATTAGGCAGGTAGGCAATTAGGCAGTTAATAAGGAAGGCAAAAAGGCAGGCAATTGACAGGCAATTTGGCAGGCAATTAGGTAGGCATTTAGAAAGTTAATTAGGCAGTCAATAAGGCAGTCAATTAGGCAGTTAAGTAGGCAGGCCATTAGGCAGTTAATAAGGCAAGCAATTAGGCAGGCAATTAAGAAGGTAATTAGGCAAGCAATTAGGCAGGCAATTAGGAAGGCAGGCAATTAGGCAGGCAATTAATAAGTTATTTAGCAGGCAATTTGGCATGTAATAAGGCAGGCAATTAGGCAGGCAATAAGCTGGCAATTAGGCAGGCAATTAGGCAGTTTATAGGGCAGGCAATTAGGCAGGCAATTAGGCAGTTAATTATGCAGGCAATTAGGCAATTAATTAGACAGGCAATAAGGCAGGTAATTAGGCAATCAATTAGGCAGAGAATTAGGCAGGCAATAAGGCAGGCAATCAGGCAGGAAATTAGGCATCAATTAGGCAGGCAATTAGTTAGGCTATTAGGCAAGCAATTAGGCAGTCAATTAAACAGTCAGGTAATTAGGCACGCAATTAGGTAGGCAGGCAATTAGGCAGTTTATTAGACAGGCAGGCAATTAGGCAGGTAAATAAATTAGGCAGGCAATTAGTCAGGCTATTAAGCAGGCAATTAGACAGGCAGACAATTAGGCAGGTAGGTTGTTAGTCAGGCAATTAGTCAGGCAATTAAGCAGGCAATTTGGCAGGCAGGCAATTGGATAGGCATGCAATTTGGCAGGCAATTAGGCAGACAAATAGGCAGTTAGTCAGGCAGGCAATTAGGCAGGCAATAAGGCAGGCACTTCGGCAGGTAATTAGGCAATCAAGAAATATGGCAGGCAATTAGGCAGTTAATTAGGCAGGCAAATAGGCAGATAATTAGGCAGAGAATAAGGCAGGCAATTAGGCAGGCAATTAGGCAGGCAATAAGGCAGATAATTAGGCAGAGAATAAGGCAGGCAATCAGGCAGGAAATTAGGCATCAATTAGGCAGGCAATTAGTTAGGCTATTAGGCAAGCAATTAGGCAGTCAATTACACATTCAGGTAATTAGGCACGCAATTAGGTAGGCAGGCAATTAGGCAGTTGATTAGACAGGCAGGCAATTAGGCAGGTAAATAAATTAGGCAGGATATTAGTCAGGCTATTAAGCAGGCAATTAGACAGGCAGACAATTAGGCAGGTAGGCAATTAGGCAGGCAATTAAGCAGGCAATTAGATAGGCAGGCAATTTGGCAGGCAGGCAATAAGGCAGGCAATTAGGCAAGCAATTAGGCAGAAAAATAGGCAGTTAGTCAGGCAGGCAATTAGGCAGGCAATTAGGCAGGTAATTAGGCAATCAAGCAATATGGCATGCCATTAGGCAGTTAATTAGGCAAGCAATTAGGCAGGAAATTAGGCAGGCAATTAGGCAGGTTATTAGGCAAGCAATTAGGCAGGCAATTAGGTAGGCAGGCAATTAGGCAGGCAATTAGGTAGGCAGGCAATTAGGCAGGCAGGCAATTAGGCAGGCAATTAAGAAGTAAATTAAGCAGGCAGGCAATTTGGCATGTAATAAGGCAGGCAATTAGGCACGCAATTAGGCAGGCAATTAGGCAGTCAATTACACAGTCAGGCAATTAGGCACGCAATTAGGTAGGCAGGCAATTAGGCAGTTAATTAGACAGGCAGTCAATTAAGCAGGTAAATAAATAAGGCAAGCAATTAGTCAACCTATTAAGCAGGCAATTAGACAGGCAGACAATTAGGCAGGTAGGTAATTAGTTAGGCAATTAGGCAGGCAATTAAGCAGGCAATTAGATAGGCAGGCATATTGGCAGGCAATAATGCAGGCAATTAGGCAAGCAATTAGGCAGTTAATTAGGCAGGCAATTAGGCAGGCAATGAAGCAGGCAATTAGGTAGTTAATTAGGCAGGCAATTAGGCAGGCAATGAGGCAGGCAATTAGGCAGATAATTCGGCAGGCAAGTGGGCTGGCAATTAGGCATGCAATTAGGCAGATAATTAGGCAGGCAATTAGGCATTTAATTAGCAGGCAATAAAGCAGTTAATTAGGCAGTTAATTAGGCAGGCAATTAAGCAGTTAATTAGGCGGGCAATTTAGAAGGCAATTAGGCAGGCAATTAGGCAGGCAATAAGGCAGGAAATTAGGCAGATAATTAGGCAGGCAATTAGGCATTTAATTAGCAGGCAATAAATCAGCTAATTAGGCAGGCAATTTGGCAGGTAATTTGGCAGGCAATGAGGCAGGCAATTAGGTAGGTAGGTAATTAGACAGGCAATTAGGCAGTTCATTAGGCAGGCAGGCAATTTAGCAGGTAATTAGGCAGGCAATTAGGCAAGCAATTAGTCAGGCAATTAGGCAGGCAATTAGGCAGGCAATTAGGCAGGCAATTAGTCAGATAATTAAGTGGGCAATTAGGCAGAAAATTTGGCAGGCAATTAGGCAGTTAATTAGGCAAGCAATTGGGCAGTAAATTAGGCAGGCAATTAGGCAGTCAATTAGGCAATCAAGCAATATGGCAGGCATTTAGGCAGGTAATTAGGCAGGCAAATAGGCAGATAATTAGCAGGCAATAAGAAAGGTAATTAGGCAGGCAATTAGGCAGGCAATAAGGCAGTTTATTAGGCAAGCAATTAGGCAGGCAATTAGGCAGACAATTAGGCAGGCAATTAGGCATTTGATTAGCAGGCAATGAAGCAGTTAATTAGGCAGGCAATTAAGCAGTTAATTAGGCAGGCAGGCAATTTAGCAGGTAATTAGGCAGGCAATAAGGCAGTTGATTGGGTAAGCAATTAGGCAGGCAATTAGGCAGTCAATTAAACAGGCAAGCAATTAGGCACGCAATTAGGTAGGCAGGCAATTAGGCAGTCACGCAATTAGGCAGTCAGGCAATTAGGCGTTTAATTAGGCAGGCAGGGAATTGGACAGGCAAAATGCCAGACAATTAAGCAGGAAATTAGGAAGGCAATTATGCAGGCAATTAGCCAATCAATAAGCAGGCAATTAGGCAATTAATTCGGCAGGCAATTAGGCATTTAATTAGGCAGTAAATTAGGCAGGCAAATAGGCAGGCAGTTAGGCAGTAATTAAGAAGGCAATTAGGCATTTACTTAGGCAGGCAATTAGGCATTTAATTAGTAGGCAATAAAGCAGTTAATTAGGCAGTTAATCAGGCAGGCAATTAAGCAGTTTATAAGCCAGGCAGGCAATTTAGCAGGTAATAAGGCAGGCAATTAGGCAGTTAATAAGGCAGGCAATTAGGCAGAAAATTTGGAAGCAATTAGGCAGGCAATTAGGCTGGCAATAAGGCAGGCAATTGGGCAGTTAATTAGGTAGGCTATTAGGCAATCAAGCAATATGGCAGGCAATTAAGCAGTTAATTAGGCAGGCAAATAGGCAGATAATTAGGCAGGCAATAAGTCAGGCAATTAAGCAGGCATTTAGACAGGTAGGCAATTTGGCAGGCAATTCGGTAGGCAATTAAGCAGGCAATTGGGCACGCAATAAGGCAGTTAATTAGACAGGCAATTAAGCAGGCAAATAGGCAGGCAATTAGGCAGTTAATAAGTCAGGCAATTAGGTAGGCAGTTGGGTAGGCAGTAAGGCAGGCAATAAGGCAGTTAATTAGGCAGGCAATTAGGCAGGCAATTAGGAAGGCAATAAGGCAGGCAAATAGGCAGGCATATTGACAGCCAATTAGGCAGGCAATTAGGAAGTTAATTAGGCAGATGATTAGGCAGGAAATTTGGCAGGCAATAAGGCAGGCAAATAGGCAGGCAACTAATTAGCCAGGCAATTAGGCAGGCAATTAGGCAAGCAATTAAGCAGGCAATTAGGCAATTAATTAGGCAAGCAATTAGGCAGGCAGGCAATTAGGCAGGCAGATAATAAGGGAGGCAATTAAGCAGTTAATTAGGCAGGCATGCAATTTGGCAGGTAATAATGCAGGCAATAAGGAAAGCAATTAAGCAGGAAATTAGGCAGGCAATTAAGCAGATAATTAAGCACATAATTAGGCAGGCAATAAGGCAGGCAATTAGGTAGTTAATTAGTCAAGCAAATAGGCAGGCAATTAGGCAGGCAATTAGGTAGTTAATTAGGCAGGCAATTATGCAGGTAATTAGGCAAGCAATTAGTTAGATAAATAGGCAGGCAATGAAGCAGTTAATTAGGCCCGCAATAAGGCAGGCAATTAATAATGTAATTAGGCAGGCAATTAGGCAGGCAATTAAGCAGTTAATTAGGCAAGCAGGCAATTGGGCAGGTAATAAGGCAGGCAATTAGATAGGCAGGCAATTTGGCATGCAGGCAATAAGGCAGGCAATTAGGCAGTTAATTAGGCATGCAAATAGGCAGATAATTAGGCAGGCAATTAGGCAGGCAATTAGGCAGGCAATTAGGCAGCTATTTAGGCAGTTAATTGGACCTTGCAATTAGGCAGTTTATTAAGCAGGCAATTAGGCAGGCAATTAGGCAGGTAGGCAATTAGGCACGCAATAAGGTAGGCAGGCAATTAGGCAGTCAATTAAACAGGCAGGCAATTAGGCACGCAATTAGGTAGGCAGGCAATTAGGCAGTCAGGCAATTAGGCAGTTAATGAGGCAGGCAGGGAATTTGGCAGACAATAAGGCAGACAATAAAGCAGGCAATTAGAAAGGCAATTAAGCAGGCAATTAGACAAGCAATTAGGCAGTTAATTAGGCAGGCAATTAAGCAGGGAATAAGGCAGTTAATTAGGCAGGCACTTAGGCAGATGATTACGTAGGCAATTAGGCAGGCACTTAGGCAGATGATTACGTAGGCAATTAGGCAGGCAATAAGGCAGTTAATTAGGCAAGCAATTACGCAGCTAATTAGGCAGGCAATTAGGCAGTTAATTAGGCAGGCAGGCAATTTGGCAAGTAATTTTGCAGGCAATTAGGCAGGCAATTAGACAGGCAATTAGGCAGCTATTTAGGCAGTTAATTGGACCTTGCAATTAGGCAGTTTATTAAGCAGGCAGTTAGGCAGGCAATTAGGCAGGTAGGCAATTAATCAGTTAATAAGGAAGGCTAAAAGGCAGGCAATTAGGCAGGCAATTAGGCAGGCATATAAACAGTTAATTAGGCAGTCAATTAGGCAGTTAATTATGCATGCCATTAGGCAGTTAATTAGGCAAGCAATTAGGCAGAAAATTAGGCAAACAATTTAGCAGGTTATTAGGCAAGCAATTAGGCAGGCAATTAGGAAGGCAGGCAATTAGGCAGGTTATTAGGCAAGCAATTAGGCAGGCAACTAGAAAGGCAGACAATTAGGCAGGCAATTAGGCAGGCAATTAGGCAGGCAATTAAGGAGTTAATTAGGCAGGCAGGCAATTTGGCATGTAATAAGGCAGGCAGTTAGGCAGGCAATTAGGCAGACAATTAGGCAGTCAATTAAACAGTCAGGCAATTAGGTACGCAATTGGGTAGGCAGGCAATTAGGCAGTTAATTAGACAGGCAGGCAATTAGGCAGGTAAATAAATTAGGCAGGCAATTAGTCAGGCTATTAAGCAGGCAATTAGACAGGCAGACAATTAGGCAGCAAGGTAATTAGTCAGGCAATTAGGCAGGCAATTAAGCAGGAAATTAGGCAGTTAATTAGGCAAGCAATTAGGTAGGCAGGCAATTAGGCAGGAAGGTAATTAGGCAGGCAGTTAAGCAGGCAAATAGGTAGTTTATTTGGCAAGCAATAAGGCAGGCAATTAGGCAGAAAATTAGGCAGGCAATTAAGCAGGAAATTAGGCAGTTAATTAGGCAAGCAATTAGGTAGGCAGGCAATTAGGCAGGCAGGTAATTAGGCAGGCAATTAAGCAGTTAATTAGGTAGGCAAGCAATTTGGCAGGTAACTAGGCAGGCAATAAGGTAAGCAATTAAGCAGGCAATTAGGCAGGCAATTAGGCAGGCAATTAGGCAGGCAATAAGGCAGGCAATTTGGCAGTTAATTAGGCAGTTAATTAGGCAGGTAATAAGGCAGATAATTAGGCAGGCAATAAGGTAAGCAATTAAGCAGGCAATTAGGCAGGCAATTAGGCAGGCAATTAGGCAGGCAATAAGGCAGGCAATTTGGCAGTTAATTAGGCAGTTAATTAGGCAGGTAATAAGGCAGATAATTAGGCAGGCAATTGGGCAGGCAATTAGGCATGCAATTAGGCAGATAATTAGGCAGGTAATAAGGCAGATAATTAGGCAGGCAATTGGGCAGGCAATTAGGCATGCAATTAGGCAGATAATTAGGCAGTTAATTAGGCCCGCAATTAGGCAGTTAATTAGGCAGCAATTAGGCAGGCAATTAGGCAGGCAATTAGGCAGGTAATTATGCAGGTAATTAGGCAGTTAATTAGGCAGGCAATTAGGCATTTAATTAGGCAGGCAATTAGGCAGGCAAATAGGTAGTTTATTTGGCAAGCAATAAGGCAGGCAATTAGGCAGAAAATTAGGCAGGCAATTAAGCAGGAAATTAAGCAGTTAATTAGGCAAGCAATTAGGTAGGCAGGCTATTAGGCAGGCAGGTAATTAGGCAGGCAATTAAGCAGTTAATTAGGTAGGCAAGCAATTTGGCAGGTAACTAGGCAGGCAATAAGGTAAGCAATTAAGCAGGCAATTAGGCAGGCAATTAGGCAGGCAATTAAGCAGTTAATTAGGCAGGCAATTAGGCAGGCAATAAGGCAGGCAATTGGGTAGTTAATTGGGCAGCCAATTAGACAGATAATTAGGCAGGCAATTGGGTAGGCAATTAGGCAGTCAATTAAACAGGCAAGCAATTAGGCACGCAATTAGGTAGGCAGGCAATTAGGCAGTCACGCAATTAGGCAGTCAGGCAATTAGGCGGATAATTAGGCAGGCAGGGAATTGGACAGGCAAAATGCCAGACAATTAAGCAGGCAATTAGGAAGGCAATTAAGCAGGCAATTAGACAATCAATAAGCAGGCAATTAGGCAATTAATTCGGCAGGCAATTAGGCATTTAATTAGGCAGTAAATTAGGCAGGCAAATAGGCAGGCAGTTAGGCAGTAATTAAGAAGGCAATTAGGCATTTACTTAGGCAGGCAATTAGGCATTTAATTAGCAGGCAATAAAGCAGTTAATTAGGCAGTTAATTAGGCTGGCAATTAAGCAGTTTATAAGCCAGGCAGGCAATTTAGCAGGTAATTAGGCAGGCAATTAGGCATTTAATAAGGCAGGCAATTAGGCAGAAAATTTGGAAGCAATTAGGCAGGCAATTAGGCTGGCAATTATGCAGGCAATTGGGCAGTTAATTAGGCAGGCTATTAGGCAATCAAGCAATATGGCAGGCAATTAAGCAGTTAATTAGGCAGGCAAATAGGCAGATAATTAGGCAGGCAATAAGTCAGGCAATAAAGCAGGCATTTAGACAGCTAGGCAATTTGGCAGGCAATTCGGTAGGCAATTAAGCAGGCAATTGGGCAGGCAATAAGGCAGTTAATTAGACAGGCAATTAAGCAGGCAAATAGGCAGGCAATTAGGCAGTTAATAAGTCAGGCAATTAGGTAGGCAGTTGGGTAGGCAGTTAGGCAGGCAATAAGGCAGTTAATTAGGCAGGCAATTAGGCAGGCAATTAGTAAGGCAATAAGGCAGGCAAATAGGCAGGCATATTGACAGCCAATTAGGCAGGCAATTAGGAAGTTAATTAGGCAAATGATTAGGCAGGAAATTTGGCAGGCAATAAGGCAGGCAAATAGGCAGGCAACTAATTAGCCAGGCAATTAGGCAGGCAATTAGGCAGGCAATTAAGCAGGCAATTAGGCAATTAATTAGGCAAGCAATTAGGCAGGCAGGCAATTAGGCAGGCAGATAATAAGGGAGGCAATTAAGCAGTTAATTAGGCAGGCATGCAATTTGGCAGGTAATAAGGCAGGCAATAAGGAAAGCAATTAAGCAGGCAATTAGGCAGGCAATTAGGCAGGCAATTAAGCAGATAATTAAGCACATAATTAGGCAGGCAATAAGGCAGGCAATTAGGTAGTTAATTAGTCAAGCAAATAGGCAGGCAATTAGGCTGGCAATTAGGTAGTTAATTAGGCAGGCAATTATGCAGGTAATTAGGCAAGCAATTAGTTAGATAAATAGGCAGGCAATGAAGCAGTTAATTAGGCCCGCAATAAGGCAGGCAATTAATAATGTAATTAGGCAGGCAGGCAATTAGGCAGGCAATTAAGCAGTTAATTAGGCAAGCAGGCAATTGGGCAGGTAATAAGGCAGGCAATTAGATAGGCAGGCTATTTGGCATGCAGGCAATAAGGCAGGCAATTAGGCAGTTAATTAGGCATGCAAATAGGCAGATAATTAGGCAGGCAATTCGGCATTTAATTAGGCAGGCAATTAGGCATTTAATTAGCAGGCAATGAATCAGTTAATTAGGCAGTTAATTAGGCAGGCAATTAAGCAGTTGATTAGGCAGGCAATTTAGCAGGTAGTTAGGCAGGCAATTAGGCAGTTAATTAGGCAAGCAATTGGGCAGTAAATTAGGCAGGCAATTAGGCAGTCAATTAGGCAATCAAGCAATATGGCAGGCATTTAGGCAGGTAATTAGGCAGGCAAATAGGCAGATAATTAGCAGGCAATAAGAAAGGTAATTAGGCAGGCAATTAGGCAGGCAATAAGGCAGTTTATTAGGCAAGCAATTAGGCAGGCAATTAGGCAGACAATTAGGCAGGCAATTAGGCATTTGATTAGCAGGCAATGAAGCAGTTAATTAGGCAGGCAATTAAGCAGTTAATTAGGCAGGCAGGCAATTTAGCAGGTAATTAGGCAGGCAATAAGGCAGTTGATTGGGTAAGCAATTAGGCAGGCAATTAGGCAGTCAATTAAACAGGCAAGCAATTAGGCACGCAATTAGGTAGGCAGGCAATTAGGCAGTCACGCAATTAGGCAGTCAGGCAATTAGGCGTTTAATTAGGCAGGCAGGGAATTGGACAGGCAAAATGCCAGACAATTAAGCAGGAAATTAGGAAGGCAATTATGCAGGCAATTAGCCAATCAATAAGCAGGCAATTAGGCAATTAATTCGGCAGGCAATTAGGCATTTAATTAGGCAGTAAATTAGGCAGGCAAATAGGCAGGCAGTTAGGCAGTAATTAAGAAGGCAATTAGGCATTTACTTAGGCAGGCAATTAGGCATTTAATTAGTAGGCAATAAAGCAGTTAATTAGGCAGTTAATCAGGCAGGCAATTAAGCAGTTTATAAGCCAGGCAGGCAATTTAGCAGGTAATAAGGCAGGCAATTAGGCAGTTAATAAGGCAGGCAATTAGGCAGAAAATTTGGAAGCAATTAGGCAGGCAATTAGGCTGGCAATAAGGCAGGCAATTGGGCAGTTAATTAGGTAGGCTATTAGGCAATCAAGCAATATGGCAGGCAATTAAGCAGTTAATTAGGCAGGCAAATAGGCAGATAATTAGGCAGGCAATAAGTCAGGCAATTAAGCAGGCATTTAGACAGGTAGGCAATTTGGCAGGCAATTCGGTAGGCAATTAAGCAGGCAATTGGGCACGCAATAAGGCAGTTAATTAGACAGGCAATTAAGCAGGCAAATAGGCAGGCAATTAGGCAGTTAATAAGTCAGGCAATTAGGTAGGCAGTTGGGTAGGCAGTAAGGCAGGCAATAAGGCAGTTAATTAGGCAGGCAATTAGGCAGGCAATTAGGAAGGCAATAAGGCAGGCAAATAGGCAGGCATATTGACAGCCAATTAGGCAGGCAATTAGGAAGTTAATTAGGCAGATGATTAGGCAGGAAATTTGGCAGGCAATAAGGCAGGCAAATAGGCAGGCAACTAATTAGCCAGGCAATTAGGCAGGCAATTAGGCAAGCAATTAAGCAGGCAATTAGGCAATTAATTAGGCAAGCAATTAGGCAGGCAGGCAATTAGGCAGGCAGATAATAAGGGAGGCAATTAAGCAGTTAATTAGGCAGGCATGCAATTTGGCAGGTAATAATGCAGGCAATAAGGAAAGCAATTAAGCAGGAAATTAGGCAGGCAATTAAGCAGATAATTAAGCACATAATTAGGCAGGCAATAAGGCAGGCAATTAGGTAGTTAATTAGTCAAGCAAATAGGCAGGCAATTAGGCAGGCAATTAGGTAGTTAATTAGGCAGGCAATTATGCAGGTAATTAGGCAAGCAATTAGTTAGATAAATAGGCAGGCAATGAAGCAGTTAATTAGGCCCGCAATAAGGCAGGCAATTAATAATGTAATTAGGCAGGCAATTAGGCAGGCAATTAAGCAGTTAATTAGGCAAGCAGGCAATTGGGCAGGTAATAAGGCAGGCAATTAGATAGGCAGGCAATTTGGCATGCAGGCAATAAGGCAGGCAATTAGGCAGTTAATTAGGCATGCAAATAGGCAGATAATTAGGCAGGCAATTAGGCAGGCAATTAGGCAGGCAATTAGGCAGCTATTTAGGCAGTTAATTGGACCTTGCAATTAGGCAGTTTATTAAGCAGGCAATTAGGCAGGCAATTAGGCAGGTAGGCAATTAGGCACGCAATAAGGTAGGCAGGCAATTAGGCAGTCAATTAAACAGGCAGGCAATTAGGCACGCAATTAGGTAGGCAGGCAATTAGGCAGTCAGGCAATTAGGCAGTTAATGAGGCAGGCAGGGAATTTGGCAGACAATAAGGCAGACAATAAAGCAGGCAATTAGAAAGGCAATTAAGCAGGCAATTAGACAAGCAATTAGGCAGTTAATTAGGCAGGCAATTAAGCAGGGAATAAGGCAGTTAATTAGGCAGGCACTTAGGCAGATGATTACGTAGGCAATTAGGCAGGCACTTAGGCAGATGATTACGTAGGCAATTAGGCAGGCAATAAGGCAGTTAATTAGGCAAGCAATTACGCAGCTAATTAGGCAGGCAATTAGGCAGTTAATTAGGCAGGCAGGCAATTTGGCAAGTAATTTTGCAGGCAATTAGGCAGGCAATTAGACAGGCAATTAGGCAGCTATTTAGGCAGTTAATTGGACCTTGCAATTAGGCAGTTTATTAAGCAGGCAATTAGGCAGGCAATTAGGCAGGTAGGCAATTAATCAGTTAATAAGGAAGGCTAAAAGGCAGGCAATTAGGCAGGCAATTAGGCAGGCATATAAACAGTTAATTAGGCAGTCAATTAGGCAGTTAATTATGCATGCCATTAGGCAGTTAATTAGGCAAGCAATTAGGCAGAAAATTAGGCAAACAATTTAGCAGGTTATTAGGCAAGCAATTAGGCAGGCAATTAGGAAGGCAGGCAATTAGGCAGGTTATTAGGCAAGCAATTAGGCAGGCAACTAGAAAGGCAGACAATTAGGCAGGCAATTAGGCAGGCAATTAGGCAGGCAATTAAGGAGTTAATTAGGCAGGCAGGCAATTTGGCATGTAATAAGGCAGGCAGTTAGGCAGGCAATTAGGCAGACAATTAGGCAGTCAATTAAACAGTCAGGCAATTAGGTACGCAATTGTGTAGGCAGGCAATTAGGCAGTTAATTAGACAGGCAGGCAATTAGGCAGGTAAATAAATTAGGCAGGCAATTAGTCAGGCTATTAAGCAGGCAATTAGACAGGCAGACAATTAGGCAGCAAGGTAATTAGTCAGGCAATTAGGCAGGCAATTAAGCAGGAAATTAGGCAGTTAATTAGGCAAGCAATTAGGTAGGCAGGCAATTAGGCAGGAAGGTAATTAGGCAGGCAATTAAGCAGGCAAATAGGTAGTTTATTTGGCAAGCAATAAGGCAGGCAATTAGGCAGAAAATTAGGCAGGCAATTAAGCAGGAAATTAGGCAGTTAATTAGGCAAGCAATTAGGTAGGCAGGCAATTAGGCAGGCAGGTAATTAGGCAGGCAATTAAGCAGTTAATTAGGTAGGCAAGCAATTTGGCAGGTAACTAGGCAGGCAATAAGGTAAGCAATTAAGCAGGCAATTAGGCAGGCAATTAGGCAGGCAATTAGGCAGGCAATAAGGCAGGCAATTTGGCAGTTAATTAGGCAGTTAATTAGGCAGGTAATAAGGCAGATAATTAGGCAGGCAATAAGGTAAGCAATTAAGCAGGCAATTAGGCAGGCAATTAGGCAGGCAATTAGGCAGGCAATAAGGCAGGCAATTTGGCAGTTAATTAGGCAGTTAATTAGGCAGGTAATAAGGCAGATAATTAGGCAGGCAATTGGGCAGGCAATTAGGCATGCAATTAGGCAGATAATTAGGCAGGTAATAAGGCAGATAATTAGGCAGGCAATTGGGCAGGCAATTAGGCATGCAATTAGGCAGATAATTAGGCAGTTAATTAGGCCCGCAATTAGGCAGTTAATTAGGCCCGCAATTAGGCAGGCAATTAGGCAGGCAATTAGGCAGGTAATTATGCAGGTAATTAGGCAGTTAATTAGGCAGGCAATTAGGCATTTAATTAGGCAGGCAATTAGGCAGGCAAATAGGTAGTTTATTTGGCAAGCAATAAGGCAGGCAATTAGGCAGAAAATTAGGCAGGCAATTAAGCAGGAAATTAAGCAGTTAATTAGGCAAGCAATTAGGTAGGCAGGCTATTAGGCAGGCAGGTAATTAGGCAGGCAATTAAGCAGTTAATTAGGTAGGCAAGCAATTTGGCAGGTAACTAGGCAGGCAATAAGGTAAGCAATTAAGCAGGCAATTAGGCAGGCAATTAGGCAGGCAATTAAGCAGTTAATTAGGCAGGCAATTAGGCAGGCAATAAGGCAGGCAATTGGGTAGTTAATTGGGCAGCCAATTAGACAGATAATTAGGCAGGCAATTGGGTAGGCAATTAGGCAGTCAATTAAACAGGCAAGCAATTAGGCACGCAATTAGGTAGGCAGGCAATTAGGCAGTCACGCAATTAGGCAGTCAGGCAATTAGGCGGATAATTAGGCAGGCAGGGAATTGGACAGGCAAAATGCCAGACAATTAAGCAGGCAATTAGGAAGGCAATTAAGCAGGCAATTAGACAATCAATAAGCAGGCAATTAGGCAATTAATTCGGCAGGCAATTAGGCATTTAATTAGGCAGTAAATTAGGCAGGCAAATAGGCAGGCAGTTAGGCAGTAATTAAGAAGGCAATTAGGCATTTACTTAGGCAGGCAATTAGGCATTTAATTAGCAGGCAATAAAGCAGTTAATTAGGCAGTTAATTAGGCTGGCAATTAAGCAGTTTATAAGCCAGGCAGGCAATTTAGCAGGTAATTAGGCAGGCAATTAGGCATTTAATAAGGCAGGCAATTAGGCAGAAAATTTGGAAGCAATTAGGCAGGCAATTAGGCTGGCAATTATGCAGGCAATTGGGCAGTTAATTAGGCAGGCTATTAGGCAATCAAGCAATATGGCAGGCAATTAAGCAGTTAATTAGGCAGGCAAATAGGCAGATAATTAGGCAGGCAATAAGTCAGGCAATTAAGCAGGCATTTAGACAGGTAGGCAATTTGGCAGGCAATTCGGTAGGCAATTAAGCAGGCAATTGGGCAGGCAATAAGGCAGTTAATTAGACAGGCAATTAAGCAGGCAAATAGGCAGGCAATTAGGCAGTTAATAAGTCAGGCAATTAGGTAGGCAGTTGGGTAGGCAGTTAGGCAGGCAATAAGGCAGTTAATTAGGCAGGCAATTAGGCAGGCAATTAGTAAGGCAATAAGGCAGGCAAATAGGCAGGCATATTGACAGCCAATTAGGCAGGCAATTAGGAAGTTAATTAGGCAGATGATTAGGCAGGAAATTTGGCAGGCAATAAGGCAGGCAAATAGGCAGGCAACTAATTAGCCAGGCAATTAGGCAGGCAATTAGGCAGGCAATTAAGCAGGCAATTAGGCAATTAATTAGGCAAGCAATTAGGCAGGCAGGCAATTAGGCAGGCAGATAATAAGGGAGGCAATTAAGCAGTTAATTAGGCAGGCATGCAATTTGGCAAGTAATAAGGCAGGCAATAAGGAAAGCAATTAAGCAGGCAATTAGGCAGGCAATTAGGCAGGCAATTAAGCAGATAATTAAGCACATAATTAGGCAGGCAATAAGGCAGGCAATTAGGTAGTTAATTAGTCAAGCAAATAGGCAGGCAATTAGGCTGGCAATTAGGTAGTTAATTAGGCAGGCAATTATGCAGGTAATTAGGCAAGCAATTAGTTAGATAAATAGGCAGGCAATGAAGCAGTTAATTAGGCCCGCAATAAGGCAGGCAATTAATAATGTAATTAGGCAGGCAGGCAATTAGGCAGGCAATTAAGCAGTTAATTAGGCAAGCAGGCAATTGGGCAGGTAATAAGGCAGGCAATTAGATAGGCAGGCTATTTGGCATGCAGGCAATAAGGCAGGCAATTAGGCAGTTAATTAGGCATGCAAATAGGCAGATAATTAGGCAGGCAATTCGGCATTTAATTAGGCAGGCAATTAGGCATTTAATTAGCAGGCAATGAATCAGTTAATTAGGCAGTTAATTAGGCAGGCAATTAAGCAGTTGATTAGGCAGGCAATTTAGCAGGTAGTTAGGCAGGCATTAGGCAGGCAATTAGGCAGGAAATTAGGCAGATAATTAGGCAGGCAATTAGGCATTTAATTAGCAGGCAATGAAGCAGTTAATAAGGCAGTTAATAAGGCAGGCAATTAAGCAGTTAATTAGGCAGGCAGGCAATTTAGCAGGTAATTAGGCAGGCAATTAGGCAGGAAATTAGGCAGGCAATTAGGCAGATAATTAAGCAGGCAATTAGGCAGAAAATTTGGCAGGCAATTAGGCAGGCAATTAGGCAGTCAATTAGGCAGGCAATTATGCAGTCAATTAGTTAATCAAGCAATATGGCAGGCATTTAGGCAGGTAATTAGGCAGGCAAATAGGCAGATAATTAGGCAGGCAATAAGAAAGGTAATTCAGGAGGTAATTAGGCAGGCAATTAGGCAGGCAATAATGCAGTTTATTAGGCAGGCAATTAGGCAGGCAATTCGGCAGGCAATAAGGCAGTTAATTAGGCAAGCAATTAGGCAGGCAAATAGGCAGGCAATTAGGCAGGCAATTGGGCAGTTAATTAAGCAGGCAAATAGGCAGGCAATTAGGCAGTTAATAAGTCAGGCAATTATGTAGGCAGTTGGGTAGGCAATTAGGCAGGCAATAAGGCAGTTAGTAAGGCAGGCAATTAGGAAGGCAATAAGGCAGGCAAATATACAGGCATATTGACAGCCAATTAGGCAGGCAATTAGGAAGTTAATTAGGCAGATGATTAGGCAGGAAATTTGGCAGGCAATAAGGCAGGCAAATACGCAGGCAACTAATTAGCCAGGCAATTAGGCAGGCAATTAGGCAGGCAATTAAGCAGGCAATTAGGCAATTAATTATGCAAGCAATTAGGCAGGCAGGCAATTAGGCAGGCAGATAATAAGGGAGGCAATTAAGCAGTTAATTAGGCAGGCATGCAATTTGGCAGGTAATAAGGCAGGCAATAAGGAAAGCAATTAAGCAGGCAATTAGGCAGGCAATTAGGCAGGCAATTAAGCAGATAATTAAGCACATAATTAGGCAGGCAATAAGGCAGGCAATTAGGTAGTTAATTAGTCAAGCAAATAGGCAGGCAATTAGGCAGGCAATTAGGTAGTTAATTAGGCAGGCAATTATGCAGGTAATTAGGCAAGCAATTAGTTAGATAAATAGGCAGGCAATGAAGCAGTTAATTAGGCCCGCAATAAGGCAGGCAATTAATAATGTAATTAGGCAGGCAGGCAATTAGGCAGGCAATTAAGCAGTTAATTAGGCAAGCAGGCAATTGGGCAGGTAATAAGGCAGGCAATTAGATAGGCAGGCAATTTGGCATGCAGGCAATAAGGCAGGCAATTAGGCAGTTAATGAGGCATGCAAATAGGCAGATAATTAGGCAGGCAATTCGGCATTTAATTAGGCAGGCAATTAGGCATTTAATTAGCAGGCAATGAATCAGTTAATTAGGCAGTTAATTAGGCAGGCAATTAAGCAGTTGATTAGGCAGGCAATTTAGCAGGTAGTTAGGCAGGCATTAGGCAGGCAATTAGGCAGGAAATTAGGCAGATAATTAGGCAGGCAATTAGGCATTTAATTAGCAGGCAATGAAGCAGTTAATAAGGCAGTTAATAAGGCAGGCAATTAAGCAGTTAATTAGGCAGGCAGGCAATTTAGCAGGTAATTAGGCAGGCAATTAGGCAGGAAATTAGGCAGGCAATTAGGCAGATAATTAAGCAGGCAATTAGGCAGAAAATTTGGCAGGCAATTAGGCAGGCAATTAGGCAGTCAATTAGGCAGGCAATTATGCAGTCAATTAGTTAATCAAGCAATATGGCAGGCATTTAGGCAGGTAATTAGGCAGGCAAATAGGCAGATAATTAGGCAGGCAATAAGAAAGGTAATTCAGGAGGTAATTAGGAAGGCAATTAGGCAGGCAATAATGCAGTTTATTAGGCAGGCAATTAGGCAGGCAATTCGGCAGGCAATAAGGCAGTTAATTAGGCAAGCAATTAGGCAGGCAAATAGGCAGGCAATTAGGCAGGCAATTGAGCAGTTAATTAAGCAGGCAAATAGGCAGGCAATTAGGCAGTTAATAAGTCAGGCAATTATGTAGGCAGTTGGGTAGGCAATTAGGCAGGCAATAAGGCAGTTAGTAAGGCAGGCAATTAGGAAGGCAATAAGGCAGGCAAATATACAGGCATATTGACAGCCAATTAGGCAGGCAATTAGGCAGTTAATTAGGCAGATAATTAGGCAGGAAATTTGGCAGGCAATTAGGCAGGCAAATAGGCAGGCAACCAATTAGCCAGGCAATTAGGCAGGCAATTAGGCAGTTAACAAGGCAGGCAGTGAGGCAGGCAATTAGGCAGTTAATTAGGAAGGCAATAAGGCAGTTAATTAGGCAGGCAATTAAGCAAGGAATAAGGCAGTTAATTAGGCAGGCAATTAGACAGATGATTACGCAGGCAATTAGGCAGGCAATAAGGCAGTAAATTAGGCAAGCAATTACGCAGATAATTAGGTAGGCAATTAAGCAGGCAATTAAGCAGGCAATTAAGCATGCAATTAGGCAGTTAATTAGGCAAGCAATTAGGCAGGAAGGCACTTAGGCAGGCAATTAGGCAGACAATTAAGCAGTTAATTAAGCAGGCAGGCAATTTGGCAGGTAACTTTGCAGGCAATTAGGCAGGCAATGAGACAGGCAATTAGGCAGCTATTTAGGCAGTTATATGGATTTTGCAATTAAACAGTTAATTAAGGAAACAATTAGGCAGGCAATTAGGCAGGCAGGCAATTAGGCATGCAGGCAATTAGGCAGGTAGGCAATTAGGCAGTTAATAAGGAAGGCAAAAAGGCAGGCAATTGACAGGCCATTTGGCAGGCAATTAGGTAGGCATTTAGAAAGTTAATTAGGCAGTCAATAAGGCAGTCAATTAGGCAGTTAAGTAGGCAGGCCATTAGGCAGTTAATAAGGCAAGCAATTAGGCAGGCAATTAAGAAGGTAATTAGGCAAGCAATTAGGCAGGCAATTAGGAAGGCAGGCAATTAGGCAGGCAATTAAGAAGTTAATTAGGCAGGCAATTTGGCATGTAATAAGGCAGGCAATTAGGCAGGCAATTAGCTGGCAATTAGGCAGGCAATTAGGCAGTTTATAGGGCAGGCAATTAGGCAGGCAATTAGGCAGTTAATTATGCAGGCAATTAGGCAATTAATTAGACAGGCAATAAGGCAGGTAATTAGGCAATCAATTAGGCAGAGAATTAGGCAGGCAATATGGCAGGCAGGCAATCAGGCAGGAAATTAGGCATCAATTAGGCAGGCAATTAGTTAGGCTATTAGGCAAGCAATTAGGCAGTCAATTAAACAGTCAGGTAATTAGGCACGCAATTAGGTAGGCAGGCAATTAGGCAGTTTATTAGACAGGCAGGCAATTAGGCAGGTAAATAAATTAGGCAGGCAATGAGTCAGGCTATTAAGCAGGCAATTAGACAAGCAGACAATTAGGCAGGTAGGTTGTTAGTCAGGCAATTAGTCAGGCAATTAAGCAGGCAATTAGATAGGCAGGCAATTTGGCAGGCAGGCAATTGGATAGGCAGGCAATTTGGCAGGCAATTAGGCAGACAAATAGGCAGTTAGTCAGTCAGGCAATTAGGCAGGCAATAAGGCAGGCACTTCGGCAGGTAATTAGGCAATCAAGAAATATGGCAGGCAATTAGGCAGTTAATTAGGCAGGCAAATAGGCAGATAATTAGGCAGAGAATAAGGCAGGCAATTAGGCAGGCAATTAGGCAGGCAATAAGGCAAATAATTAGGCAGAGAATAAGGCAGGCAATCAGGCAGGAAATTAGGCATCAATTAGGCAGGCAATTAGTTAGGCTATTAGGCAAGCAATTAGGCAGACAAATAGGCAGTTAGTCAGGCAGGCAATTAGGCAGGCAATTAGGCAGGTAATTAGGCAATCAAGCAATATGGCATGCCATTAGGCAAATAATTAGGCAAGCAATTAGGCAGGAAATTAGGCAGGCAATTAGGCAGGTTATTAGGCAAGCAATTAGGCAGGCAATTAGGTAGGCAGGCAATTAGGCAGGCAGGCAATTAGGCAGGCAATTAAGAAGTTAATTAAGCAGGCAGGCAATTTGGCATGTAATAAGGCAGGCAATTAGGCACGCAATTAGGCAGGCAATTAGGCAGTCAATTACACAGTCAGGCAATTAGGCACGCAATTAGGTAGGCAGGCAATTAGGCAGTTAATTAGACAGGCAGTCAATTAAGCAGGTAAATAAATAAGGCAAGCAATTAGTCAAGCTATTAAGCAGGCAATTAGACAGGCAGACAATTAGGCAGGTAGGTAATTAGTCAGGCAATTAGGCAGGCAATTAAGCAGGCAATTAGATAGGCAGGCATATTGGCAGGCAATAAGGCAAGCAATTAGGCAGTTAATTAGGCAGGCAATTAGGCAGGCAATGAAGCAGGCAATTAGGCAGTTAATTAGGCAGGCAATTAGGCAGGCAATGAGGCAGGCAATTAGGCAGATAATTCGGCAGGCAAGTGGGCTGGCAATTAGGCATGCAATTAGGCAGATAATTAGGCAGGCAATTAGGCATTTAATTAGCAGGCAATAAAGCAGTTAATTAGGCAGTTAATTAGGCAGGCAATTAAGCAGTTAATTAGGCGGGCAATTTAGAAGGCAATTAGGCAGGCAATTAGGTAGGCAATAAGGCAGGAAATTAGGCAGATAATTAGGCAGGCAATTAGGCATTTAATTAGCAGGCAATAAATCAGCTAATTAGGCAGGCAATAAATCAGATAATTAGGCAGGCAATTAGGCAGTTAATTAGGCAGGCAATTAGGCAGATGATTACGCAGGCAATTAGACAGGCAATAAAGCAGTTAATTAGGCAGGCAGGCAATTTGGCAGGTAATTTGGCAGGCAATGAGGCAGGCAATTAGGTAGGTAGGTAATTAGACAGGCAATTAGGCAGTTCATTAGGCAGGCAGGCAATTTAGCAGGTAATTAGGCAGGCAATTAGGCAAGCAATTAGTCAGGCAATTAGGCAGGCAATTAGGCAGGCAATTAGGCAGGCAATTAGTCAGATAATTAAGTGGGCAATTAGGCAGAAAATTTGGCAGGCAATTAGGCAGTTAATTAGGAAAGCAATTGGGCAGTCAATTAGGCAGGCAATTAGGCAGTCAATTAGGCAATCAAGCAATATGGCAGGCATTTAGGCAGGTAATTAGGCAGGCAAATAGGCAGATAATTAGCAGGCAATAAGAAAGGTAATTAGGCAGGCAATTAGGCAGGCAATAAGGCAGTTTATTAGGCAAGCAATTAGGCAGGCAATTAGGCAGACAATTAGGCTGACAATTAGGCATTTAATTAGCAGGCAATGAAGCAGTTAATTAGGCAGTTAATTAGGCAGGCAATTAGGCAGTTAATTAGGCAGGCAGGCAATTTAGCAGGTAATTAGGCAGGCAATAAGGCAGTTGATTGGGTAAGCAATTAGGCAGGCAATTAGGCAGTCAATTAAACAGGCAAGCAATTAGGCACGCAATTAGGTAGGCAGGCAATTAGGCAGTCACGCAATTAGGCAGTCAGGCAATTAGGCGTTTAATTAGGCAGGCAGGGAATTGGACAGGCAAAATGCCAGACAATTAAGCAGGAAATTAGGAAGGCAATTATGCAGGCAATTAGCCAATCAATAAGCAGGCAATTAGGCAATTAATTCGGCAGGCAATTAGGCATTTAATTAGGCAGTAAATTAGGCAGGCAAATAGGCAGGCAGTTAGGCAGTAATTAAGAAGGCAATTAGGCATTTACTTAGGCAGGCAATTAGGCATTTAATTAGCAGGCAATAAAGCAGTTAATTAGGCAGTTAATCAGGCAGGCAATTAAGCAGTTTATAAGCCAGGCAGGCAATTTAGCAGGTAATTAGGCAGGCAATTAGGCAGTTAATAAGGCAGGCAATTAGGCAGAAAATTTGGAAGCAATTAGGCAGGCAATTAGGCTGGCAATAAGGCAGGCAATTGGGCAGTTAATTAGGTAGGCTATTAGGCAATCAAGCAATATGGCAGGCAATTAAGCAGTTAATTAGGCAGGCAAATAGGCAGATAATTAGGCAGGCAATAAGTCAGGCAATGAAGCAGGCATTTAGACAGGTAGGCAATTTGGCAGGCAATTCGGTAGGCAATTAAGCAGGCAATTGGGCAGGCAATAAGGCAGTTAATTAGACAGGCAATTAAGCAGGCAAATAGGCAGGCAATTAGGCAGTTAATAAGTCAGGCAATTAGGTAGGCCGTTGGGTAGGCAGTTAGGCATGCAATAAGGCAGTTAATTAGGCAGGCAATTAGGCAGGCAATTAGGAAGGCAATAAGGCAGGCAAATAGGCAGGCATATTGACAGCCAATTAGGCAGGCAATTAGGAAGTTAATTAGGCAGATGATTAGGCAGGAAATTTGGCAGGCAATAAGGCAGGCAAATAGGCAGGCAACTAATTAGCCAGGCAATTAGGCAGGCAATTAGGCAAGCAATTAAGCAGGCAATTAGGCAATTAATTAGGCAAGCAATTAGGCAGGCAGGCAATTAGGCAGGCAGATAATAAGGGAGGCAATTAAGCAGTTAATTAGGCAGGCATGCAATTTGGCAGGTAATAATGCAGGCAATAAGGAAAGCAATTAAGCAGGAAATTAGGCAGGCAATTAAGCAGATAATTAAGCACATAATTAGGCAGGCAATAAGGCAGGCAATTAGGTAGTTAATTAGTCAAGCAAATAGGCAGGCAATTAGGCAGGCAATTAGGTAGTTAATTAGGCAGGCAATTATGCAGGTAATTAGGCAAGCAATTAGTTAGATAAATAGGCAGGAAATGAAGCAGTTAATTAGCCCGCAATAAGGCAGGCAATTAATAATGTAATTAGGCAGGCAGGCAATTAGGCAGGCAATTAAGCAGTTAATTAGGCAAGCAGGCAATTGGGCAGGTAATAAGGCAGGCAATTAGATAGGCAGGCAATTTGGCATGCAGGCAATAAGGCAGGCAATTAGGCAGTTAATTAGGCATGCAAATAGGCAGATAATTAGCAGGCAATTAGGCAGGCAATTAGGCAGGCAATTAGGCAGCTATTTAGGCAGTTAATTGGACCTTGCAATTAGGCAGTTTATTAAGCAGGCAATTAGGCAGGCAATTAGGCATATAGGCAATTAGGCACGCAATAAGGTAGGCAGGCAATTAGGCACGCAATTAGGTAGGCAGGCAATTAGGCAGTCAGGCAATTAGGCAGTTAGTGAGGCCGGCAGGGAATTTGGCAGACAATAAGGCAGACAATAAAGCAGGCAATTAGAAAGGCAATTAAGCAGGCAATTAGACAAGCAATTAGGCAGTCAATTAGGCAGTTAATTAGGCAGGCAATTAAGCAGGGTATAAGGCAGTTAATTAGGCAGGCACTTAGGCAGATGATTACGTAGGCAATTAGGCAGGCAATAAGGCAGTTAATTAGGCAAGCAATTACGCAGCTAACTAGGCAGGCAATTAGGCAGTTAATTAGGCAGGCAGGCAATTTGGCAAGTAATTTTGCAGGCAATTAGGCAGGCAATTAGACAGGCAATTAGGCAGCTATTTAGGCAGTTAATTGGACCTTGCAATTAGGCAGTTTATTAAGCAGGCAATTAGGCAGGCAATTAGGCAGGTAGGCAATTAATCAGTTAATAAGGAAGGCTAAAAGGCAGGCAATTAGGCAGGCAATTAGGCAGGCATATAAACAGTTAATTAGGCAGTCAATTAGGCAGTTAATTATGCATGCCATTAGGCAGTTAATTAGGCAAGCAATTAGGCAGAAAATTAGGCAAACAATTTAGCAGGTTATTAGACAAGCAATTAGGCAGGTAATTAGGAAGGCAGGCAATTAGGCAGGTTATTAGGCAAGCAATTAGGCAGGCAACTAGAAAGGCAGGCAATTAGGCAGGTAATTAGGCAGGCAATAAGGCAGGCAATTAGGCAGGCAATTAAGGAGTTAATTAGGCAGGCATGCATTTTGGCATGTAATAAGGCAGGCAATTAGGCAGGCAATTAGGCAGACAATTAGGCAGTCAATTAAACAGTCAGGCAATTAGGTACGTAATTGGGTAGGCAGGCAATTAGGCAGTTAATTAGACAGGCAGGCAATTAGGCAGGTAAATAAATTAGGCAGGCAATTAGTCAGGCTATTAAGCAGGCAATTAGACAGGCAGACAATTAGGCAGCAAGGTAATTAGTCAGGCAATTAGGCAGGCAATTAAGCAGGAAATTAGGCAGTTAATTAGGCAAGCAATTAGGTAGGCAGGCAATTAGGCAGGCAGGTAATTAGGCAGGCAATTAAGCAGTTAATTAGGTAGGCAAGCAATTTGGCAGGTAACTAGGCAGGCAATAAGGTAAGCAATTAAGCAGGCAATTAGGCAGGCAATTAGGCAGGCAATTAGGCAGGCAATAAGGCAGGCAATTTGGCAGTTAATTAGGCAGTTAATTAGGCAGGTAATTAGGCAGATAATTAGGCAGGCAATTGGGCAGGCAATTAGGCATGCAATTAGGCAGATAATTAGGCAGGTAATAAGGCAGATAATTAGGCAGGCAATTGGGCAGGCAATTAGGCATGCAATTAGGCAGATAATTAGGCAGTTAATTAGGCCCGCAATTAGGCAGTTAATTAGGCCCGCAATTAGGCAGGCAATTAAGCAGTTAATTAGGCAAGCAGCAATTTGACAGGTAATTAGGCAGGCAATTAGGCAGGTAATTATGCAGGTAATTAGGCAGTTAATTAGGCAGGCAATTAGGCAGTTAATTAGGCAGGCAATTAGGCAGGCAAATAGGTAGTTTATTTGGCAAGCAATAAGGCAGGCAATTAGGCAGAAAATTAGGCAGGCAATTAAGCAGGAAATTAGGCAGTTAATTAGGCAAGCAATTAGGTAGGCAGGCAATTAGGCAGGCAGGTAATTAGGCAGGCAATTAAGCAGTTAATTAAGTAGGCAAGCAATTTGGCAGGTAACTAGGCAGGCAATAAGGTAAGCAATTAAGCAGGCAATTAGGCAGGCAATTAAGCAGTTAATTAGGCAGGCAATTAGGCAGGCAATAAGGCAGGCAATTGGGTAGTTAATTGGGCAGCCAATTAGACAGATAATTAGGCAGGCAATTGGGTAGGCAATTAGGTAGTTTATTAGGCAAGCAATAAGGCAGGCAATTAGGCAGAAAATTAGGCAGGCAATTGAGCAGGCAATTAGGCAGTTAATTAGGCAAGCAATTGGGTAGGCAGGCAATTGGGCAGGCAGTTAATTAGGCAGGATATTAAGCAGTTAATTAGGTAGGCAGGCAATTTGGCAGGTAACTAGGCAGGCAATAAGGTAAGCAATTAAGCAGGCAATTAGGCAGGCTATTAGGCAGGCAATTAAGCAATTAATTAGGCAGGCAATTAGGCAGGCAATAAGGCAGGCAATTAGGTAGTTAATTGGGCAGGCAATTAGACAGATAATTAGCAGGCTATTGGGTAAGCAATTAGGCAAGCAATTAGGCAGATAATTAGGCAGGCGATAAATCAGTTAATTAGGCAGTTAAATAGGCATACAATTAGGCAGTTAATTAGGCAGGCAATAATCAGGCAATTAGGCAGGCAATTAGGCAGTTAATTAGGCAAGCAATTAGGCAGGCTATTTGGCAGTTAATTAGGCAGGCAATTAGGCAGATAGTTAGGCAGGCAATAAGGCAGTTAATTAGGCCCGCAATTAGGCAGGCAATTAAGCAGGTTATTAAGGCAGGCAGGTAATAAGGCAGCAATAAGGCAGTTAATTTGGTAGGCAATTAGGCAGTTAATTAGGCAAGCAATTAGGCAGGCAATTAGGTAGTTTATTAGGCAAGCAGTTAGGCAGACAATTAGGCAGGCAATAAGGTAGGCAATTAGGCAGTTAATTAGGCAAGCAATTAGGCAGACAGGCAATTAGGCAGGCTTGTAATTAGATAGGCAATTAAGCAGTAATTAGGCAGGCAATTAGGCAGTTAATTAGGCAGGCAATGAAGCAGGCAGTTAGGCAGTTAATTTGGCAGGCAATTAAGCAGTTAATTAAGGCAGGCAATTAAGAAGGGAATAAGGCAGTTAATTAGGCAGGCAATTAGGCAGATAGTAAGCAGGCTATAAGGCAGTTAATTAGGCCCGCAATTAGGCAGGCAATTAGGCAGTTAGTTAGGCAGGCAATTAGGCAGGCAATGACGCAGGCAATCAGGCAGTTAATTAGGAAGGCAATTAAGCAGTTAATTAGGCAGGCAATTAAGCAGTTAATAAGACAGGCTTATAGGCAGGCAAATAGGCAGTCAATTAGGCAGGCAATTAGGAAGGATAATAGCCAGTTAATTAAGCAGGCAATTAGACAGTTAATAAGGCAGGCAATTAGGAAGGCAATTAAGCAGGCAATTAACCAGGTAGGCAGGCAATTAGGCAGGCAGCTAGGCAGGCAATTAGGCAGGCAATTAGGCAGTTAATTAGGCAGGCAATAAGGCAGGCAATTAGGCAGTTAATTAGGCAGGCAAATAGGTAGTTTATTAGGAAGGCAATTAGGCAGGCAATTAGGCAGTTAATTAAGCAGGCAACTAGGCAGTTAATTAGGCAGGCAATTAGGCAGTAAACTAGGGAAGCAATTAGGCAGGCAGGCAATTATGCATGCAATTAAGCAATAAATTAGAAAGGCAGGCAATTTGGCAGGTAATTAGGGAGACAATTATGCAGGCAATTAGCCAGGCAATTAGCATACCTTTAGGCAGTTAATTAGGCAGGCAATTATGCAGGCAAAAAGGCAGGCAATTAGGCAGTTAATATGGCAGGCAATTAGGCAGGCAATAGAGCAAACAATTAGGCAGGCAATAAGACAGTTAATTAGGCAATCAATTAGGCAGGCAATTAGGCAGTTAATTAGGCAGGCAATTAGGCAGATAATTAGGCAAGCAATTAGGCAAGAACTAAGGCAGATAATTAGGCAGGCAATTAGGCATTTAATAAGGCAGGCAATTAGGCAGAAAATTTGAAAGCAATTAGGCAGGCAATTAGGCTGGCAATTATGCAGGCAATTGGGCAGTTAATTAGGCAGGCTATTAGGCAATCAAGCAATATGGCAGGCAATTAAGCAGTTAATTAGGCAGGCAAATAGGCAGATAATTAGGCAGGCAATAAGTCAGGCAATTAAGCAGGCATTTAGACAGGTAGTCAATTTGGCAGGCAATTCGGTAGGCAATTAAGCAGGCAATTGGGCAGGCAATAAGGCAGTTAATTAGACAGGCAATTAAGCAGGCAAATAGGCAGGCAATTAGGCAGTTAATAAGTCAGGCAATTAGGTAGGCAGTTGGGTAGGCAGTTAGGCAGGCAATAAGGCAGTTAATTAGGCAGGCAATTAGGCAGGCAATTAGGAAGGCAATAAGGCAGGCAAATAGGCATGCAGGCAATAAGGCAGGCAATTAGGCAGTTAATTAGGCATGCAAATAGGCAGATAATTAGGCAGGCAATTAGGCAGGCAATTAGGCAGGCAATTAGGCAGCTATTTCGGCAGTTAATTGGACCTTGCAATTAGGCAGTTTATTAAGCAGGCAATTAGGCAGGCAATTAGGCAGGTAGGCAATTAGGCACGCAATAAGGTAGGCAGGCAATTAGGCAGTCAATTAAACAGGCAGGCAATTAGGCACGCAATTAGGCAGTCAGGCAATTAGGCAGTTAATGAGGCATGCAATTAGGCAGGCAATTAAGGAGTTAATTAGGCAGGCAGGCAATTTGGCATGTAATAAGGCAGGCAATTAGGCAGGCAATTAGGCAGACAATTAGGCAGTCAATTAAGCAGTTAATTAGGCAAGCAGCAATTTGACAGGTAATTAGGCAGGCAATTAGGCAGGCAATTAGGCAGCTATTTAGGAAGTTAATTGGACCTTGCATTTAGGCAGTTTATTAAGCAGGCAATTAGGCAGGCAATTAGGCAGGTAGGCAATTAAACAGTTAATAAGGAAGGCTAAAAGGCAGGCAATTAGGCAGGCAATTAGGCAGGCATATAAACAGTTAATTAGGCAGTCAATTAGGCAGTTAATTATGCATGCCATTAGGCAGTTAATTAGGCAAGCAATTAGGCAGAAAATTAGGCAAACAATTTAGCAGGTTATTAGGCAAGCAATTAGGCAGGCAATGAGGAAGGCAGGCAATTAGGCAGGTTATTAGGCAAGCAATTAGGCAGGCAACTAGAAAGGCAGTCAATTAGGCAGGCAATTAGGCATGCAATTAGGCAGGCAATTAAGGAGTTAATTAGGCAGGCAGGCAATTTGGCATGTAATAAGGCAGGCAATTAGGCAGGCAATTAGGCAGACAATTAGGCAGTCAATTAAACAGTCAGGCAATTAGGTACGCAATTGGGTAGGCAGGCAATTAGGCAGTTAATTAGACAGGCAGGCAATTAGGCAGGTAAATAAATTAGGCAGGCAATTAGTCAGGCTATTAAGCAGGCAATTAGACAGGCAGACAATTAGGCAGCAAGGTAATTAGTCAGGCAATTAGGCAGGCAATTAAGCAGGAAATTAGGCAGTTAATTAGGCAAGCAATTAGGTAGGCAGGCAATTAGGCAGGCAGGCAATTAGGCAGGCAATAAGGCAGGCAATTTGGCAGTTAATTAGGCAGTTAATTAGGCAGGTAATAAGGCAGATAATTAGGCAGGCAATTGGGCAGGCAATTAGGCATGCAATTAGGCAGATAATTAGGCAGGTAATAAGGCAGATAATTAGGCAGGCAATTGGGCAGGCAATTAGGCATGCAATTAGGCAGATAATTAGGCAGTTAATTAGGCCCGCATTTAGGCAGTTAATTAGGCCCGCAATTAGGCAGGCAATTAAGCAGTTAATTAGGCAAGCAGCAATTTGACAGGTAATTAGGCAGGCAATTAGGCAGGTAATTATGCAGGTAATTAGGCAGTTAATTAGGCAGGCAATTAGGCAGTTAATTAGGCAGGCAATTAGGCAGGCAAATAGGTAGTTTATTTGGCAAGCAATAAGGCAGGCAATTAGGCAGAAAATTAGGCAGGCAATTAAGCAGGAAATTAGGCAGTTAATTAGGCAAGCAATTAGGTAGGCAGGCAATTAGGCAGGCAGGTAATTAGGCAGGCAATTAAGCAGGCAAATAGGTAGTTTATTTGGCAAGCAATAAGGCAGGCAATTAGGCAGAAAATTAGGCAGGCAATTAAGCAGGAAATTAGGCAGTTAATTAGGCAAGCAATTAGGTAGGCAGGCAATTAGGCAGGCAGGTAATTAGGCAGGCAATTAAGCAGTTAATTAGGTAGGCAAGCAATTTGGCAGGTAACTAGGCAGGCAATAAGGTAAGCAATTAAGCAGGCAATTAGGCAGGCAATTGGGCAGGCAATTAGGCATGCAATTAGGCAGATAATTAGGCAGGTAATAAGGCAGATAATTAGGCAGGCAATTGGGCAGGCAATTAGGCATGCAATTAGGCAGATAATTAGGCAGTTAATTAGGCCCGCAATTAGGCAGTTAATTAGGCCCGCAATTAGGCAGGCAATTAAGCAGTTAATTAGGCAAGCAGCAATTTGACAGGTAATTAGGCAAGCAATTAGGAAGGTAATTATGCAGGTAATTAGGCAGTTAATTAGGCAGGCAATTAGGCATTTAATTAGGCAGGCAATTAGGCAGGCAAATAGGTAGTTTATTTGGCAAGCAATAAGGCAGGCAATTAGGCAGAAAATTAGGCAGGCAATTAAGCAGGAAATTAAGCAGTTAATTAGGCAAGCAATTAGGTAGGCAGGCAATTAGGCAGGCAGGTAATTAGGCAGGCAATTAAGCAGTTAATTAGGCAGGCAATTAGGCAGGCAATGAGGCAGGCAATTTTGTAGTTAATTGGGCAGCCAATTAGACAGATAATTAGGCAGGCGATTGGGTAGGCAATTAGGCAGTCAATTAAACAGGCAAGCAATTAGGCACGCAATTAGGTGGGCAGGCAATTAGGCAGTCACGCAATTAGGCAGTCAGGCAATTAGGCGGATAATTAGGCAGGCAGGGAATTGGACAGGCAAAATGCCAGATAATAAGCAGGCAATTAGGAAGGCAATTAAGCAGGCAATTAGACAATCAATAAGCAGGCAATTAGGCAATTAATTCGGCAGGCAATTAGGCATTTAATTAGGCAGTAAATTAGGCAGGCAAATAGGCAGGCAGTTAGGCAGTAATTAAGAAGGCAATTAGGCATTTACTTAGGCAGGCAATTAGGCATTTAATTAGCAGGCAATAAAGCAGTTAATTAGGCAGTTAATTAGGCAGGCAATTAAGCAGTTTATAAGCCAGGCAGTCAATTTAGCAGGTAATTAGGCAGGCAATTAGGCATTTAATAAGGCAGGCAATTAGGCAGAAAATTTGGAAGCAATTAGGCAGGCAATTAGGCTGGCAATTATGCAGGCAATTGGGCAGTTAATTAGGCAGGCTATTAGGCAATCAAGCAATATGGCAGGCAATTAAGCAGTTAATTAGGCAGGCAAATAGGCAGATAATTAGGCAGGCAATAAGTCAGGCAATTAAGCAGGCATTTAGACAGGTAGGCAATTTGGAATGGCAATTCGGTAGGCAATTAAGCAGGCAATTGGGCAGGCAATAAGGCAGTTAATTAGACAGGCAATTAAGCAGGCAAATAGGCAGGCAATTAGGCAGTTAATTAGGCCCGCAATTAGGCAGTTAATTAGGCCCGCAATTAGGCAGGCAATTAAGCAGTTAATTAGGCAAGCAGCAATTTGACAGGTAATTAGGCAAGCAATTAGGAAGGTAATTATGCAGGTAATTAGGCAGTTAATTAGGCAGGCAATTAGGCATTTAATTAGGCAGGCAATTAGGCAGGCAAATAGGTAGTTTATTTGGCAAGCAATAAGGCAGGCAATTAGGCAGAAAATTAGGCGGGCAATTAAGCAGGAAATTAAGCAGTTAATTAGGCAAGCAATTAGGTAGGCAGGCAATTAGGCAGGCAGGTAATTAGGCAGGCAATTAAGCAGTTAATTAGGTAGGCAAGCAATTTGGCAGGTAACTAGGCAGGCAATAAGGTAAGCAATTAAGCAGGCAATTAGGCAGGCAATTAGGCAGGCAATTAAGCAGTTAATTAGGCAGGCAATTAGGCAGGCAATGAGGCAGGCAATTTTGTAGTTAATTGGGCAGCCAATTAGACATATAATTAGGCAGGCGATTGGGTAGGCAATTAGGCAGTCAATTAAACAGGCAAGCAATTAGGCACGCAATTAGGTAGGCAGGCAATTAGGCAGTCACGCAATTAGGCAGTCAGGCAATTAGGCGGATAATTAGGCAGGCAGGGAATTGGACAGGCAAAATGCCAAATAATTAAGCAGGCAATTAGGAAGGCAATTAAGCAGGCAATTAGACAATCAATAAGCAGGCAATTAGGCAATTAATTCGGCGGGCAATTAGGCATTTAATTAGGCAGTAAATTAGGCAGGCAAATAGGCAGGCAGTTAGGCAGTAATTAAGATGGCAATTAGGCATTTACTTAGGCAGGCAATTAGGCATTTAATTAGCAGGCAATAAAGCAGTTAATTAGGCAGTTAATTAGGCAGGCAATTAAGCAGTTTATAAGCCAGGCAGTCAATTTAGCAGGTAATTAGGCAGGCAATTAGGCATTTAATAAGGCAGGCAATTAGGCAGAAAATTTGGAAGCAATTAGGCAGGCAATTAGGCTGGCAATTATGCAGGCAATTGGGAAGTTAATTAGGCAGGCTATTAGGCAATCAAGCAATATGGCAGGCAATTAAGCAGTTAATTAGGCAGGCAAATAGGCAGATAATTAGGCAGGCAATAAGTCAGGCAATTAAGCAGGCATTTAGACAGGTAGGCAATTTGGAATGGCAATTCGGTAGGCAATTAAGCAGGCAATTGGGCAGGCAATAAGGCAGTTAATTAGACAGGCAATTAAGCAGGCAAATAGGCAGGCAATTAGGCAGTTAATAAGTCAGGCAATTAGGTAGGCAGTTGGGTAGGCAGTTAGGCAGGCAATAAGGCAGTTAATTAGGCAGGCAATTAGGCAGGCAATTAGGAAGGCAATAAGGCAGGCAAATAGGCAGGCATATTGACAGCCAATTAGGCAGGCAATTAGGAAGTTAATTAGGCAGATGATTAGGCAGGAAATTTGGCAGGCAATAAGGCAGGCAAATAGGCAGGCAATTAGGCAGGAAATTAGGCAGATAATTAGGCAGGCAATTAGGCATTTAATTAGCAGGCAATGAAGCAGTTAATAAGGCAGTTAATAAGGCAGGCAATTAATAATGTAATTAGGCAGGCAGGCAATTAGGCAGGCAATTAAGCAGTTAATTAGGCAAGCAGGCAATTGGGCAGGTAATAAGGCAGGCAATTATTATAGGCAGGCAATTTGGCATGCAGGCAATAAGGCAGGCAATTAGGCAGTTAATTAGGCATGCAAATAGGCAGATAATTAGGCAGGCAATTAGGCATTTAATTAGGCAGGCAATTAGGCATTTAATTAGCAGGCAATAAATCAGTTAATTAGGCAGTTAATTAGGCAGGCAATTAAGCAGTTGATTAGGCAGGCAATTTAGCAGGTAATTAGGCAGGCATTAGGCAGGCAATTAGGCAGGAAATTAGGCAGATAATTAGGCAGGCAATTAGGCATTTAATTAGCAGGCAATGAAGCAGTTAATAAGGCAGTTAATAAGGCAGGCAATTAAGCAGTTAATTAGGCAGGCAGGCAATTTAGCAGGTAATTAGGCAGGAAATTAGGCAGGAAATTAGGCAGGCAATTAGGCAGATAATTAAGCAGGCAATTAGGCAGAAAATTTGGCAGGCAATTAGGCAGGCAATTAGGCAGTCAATTAGGCAGGCAATTATGCAGTCAATTAGTTAATCAAGCAATATGGCAGGCTTTTAGGCAGGTAATTAGGCAGGCAAATAGGCAGATAATTAGGCAGGCAATAAGAAAGGTAATTCAGGAGGTAATTAGGCAGGCAATTAGGCAGGCAATAATGCAGTTTATTAGGCAGGCAATTAGGCAGGCAATTCGGCAGGCAATAAGGCAGTTAATTGGGCAAGCAATCAGGCAGGCAGATAATAAGGGAGGCAATTAAGCAGGCAATTAGGCAGTTAATTAGGCAGGCAATGAGGCAGGCTATTAGGCAGTTAATTAGGAAGGCAATTAGGCAGTTAATTAGGCAAGCATTTAGGCAGGCAGGCAATTAGGCAGGCAATTAGGCAGTTAATTAAGCAGGCAAATAGGCAGGCAATTAGGCAGTTAATAAGTCAGGCAATTATGTAGGCAGTTGGGTAGGCAATTAGGCAGGCAATAAGGCAGTTAGTAAGGCAGGCAATTAGGAAGGCAATAAGGCAGGCAAATATACAGGCATATTGACAGCCAATTAGGCAGGCAATTAGGCAGTTAATTAGGCAGATAATTAGGCAGGAAATTTGGCAGGCAATTAGGCAGGCAATTAGGCAGTTAATTAGGAAGGCAATAAGGCAGTTAATTAGGCAGGCAATTAAGCAAGGAATAAGGCAGTTAATTAGGCAGACAATTAGACAGATGATTACGCAGGCAATTAGGCAGGCAATAAGGCAGTAAATTAGGCAAGCAATTACGCAGCTAATTAGGCAGGCAATTAAGCAGGCAATTAAGCATGCAATTAGGCAGTTAATTAGGCAAGCAATTAGGCAGGAAGGCACTTAGGCAGGCAATTAGGCAGACAATTAAGCAGTTAATTAAGCAGGCAGGCAATTTGGCAGGTAACTTTGCAGGCAATTAGGCAGGCAATGAGACAGGCAATTAGGCAGCTATTTAGGCAGTTATATGGATTTTGCAATTAAACAGTTAATTAAGCAAACAATTAGGCAGGCAATTAGGCAGGCAGGCAATTAGGCAGGTAGGCAATTAGGCAGTTAATAAGGAAGGCAAAAAGGCAGGCAATTGACAGGCAATTTGGCAGGCAATTAGGTAGGCATTTAGAAAGTTAATTAGGCAGTCAATAAGGCAGTCAATTAGGCAGTTAAGTAGGCAGGCCATTAGGCAGTTAATAAGGCAAGCAATTAGGCAGGCAATTAAGAAGGTAATTAGGCAAGCAATTAGGCAGGCAATTAGGAAGGCAGGCAATTAGGCAGGCAATTAAGAAGTTAATTAGGCAGGCAATTTGGCATGTAATAAGGCAGGCAATTAGGCAGGCAATTATGCAGGCAATTAGGCAATTAATTAGACAGGCAATAAGGCAGGTAATTAGGTAATCAATTAGGCAGAGAATTAGGCAGGCAATAAGGCAGGCAGGCAATCAGGCAGGAAATTAGGCATCAATTAGGCAGGCAATTAGTTAGGCTATTAGGCAAGCAATTAGGCAGTCAATTAAACAGTCAGGTAATTAGGCACGCAATTAGGTAGGCAGGCAATTAGGCAGTTGATTAGACAGGCAGTCAATTAAGCAGGTAAATAAATAAGGCAAGCAATTAGTCAAGCTATTAAGCAGGCAATTAGACAGGCAGACAATTAGGCAGGTAGGTAATTAGTCAGGCAATTAGGCAGGCAATTAAGCAGGCAATTAGATAGGCAGGCATATTGGCAGGCAATAATGCAGGCAATTAGGCAAGCAATTAGGCAGTTAATTAGGCAGGCAATTAGGCAGGCAATGAAGCAGGCAATTAGGCAGTTAATTAGGCAGGCAATTAGGCAGGCAATGAGGCAGGCAATTAGGCAGATAATTCTGCAGGCAAGTGGGCTGGCAATTAGGCATGCAATTAGGCAGATAATTAGGCAGGCAATTAGGCATTTAATTAGCAGGCAATAAAGCAGTTAATTAGGCAGTTTATTAGGCAGGCAATTAAGCAGGCAATTAGGCGGGCAATTTAGAAGGCAATTAGGCAGGCAATTAGGCAGGCAATAAGGCAGGAAATTAGGCAGATAATTAGGCAGGCAATTAGGCATTTAATTAGCAGGCAATAAATCAGCTAATTAGGCAGGCAATTAGGCAGTTAATTAGGCAGGCAATTAGGCAGATGATTACGCAGGCAATTAGACAAGCAATAAAGCAGTTAATTAGGCAGGCAGGCAATTTGGCAGGTAATTTGGCAGGCAATGAGGCAGGCAATTAAGTAGGTAGGTAATTAGACAGGCAATTAGGCAGTTCATTAGGCAGGCAGGCAATTTAGCAGGTAATTAGGCAGGCAATTAGGCAAGCAATTAGTCAGGCAATTAGGCAGGCAATTAGGCAGGCAATTAGGCAGGCAATTAGTCAGATAATTAAGTGGGCAATTAGGCAGAAAATTTGGCAGGCAATTAGGCAGTTAATTAGGCAAGCAATTGGGCAGTCAATTAGGCAGGCAATTAGGCAGTCAATTAGGCAATCAAGCAATATGGCAGGCATTTAGGCAGGTAATTAGGCAGGCAAATAGGCAGATAATTAGCAGGCAATAAGAAAGGTAATTAGGCAGGCAATTAGACAGGCAATAAGGCAGTTTATTAGGCAAGCAATTAGGCAGGCAATTAGGCAGACAATTAGGCAGGCAATTAGGCATTTAATTAGCAGGCAATGAAGCAGTTAATTAGGCAGTTAATTAGGCAGGTAATTAAGCAGTTAATTAGGCAGGCAGGCAATTTAGCAGGTAATTAGGCAGGCAATAAGGCAGTTGATTGGGTAAGCAATTAGGCAGGCAATTAGGCAGTCAATTAAACAGGCAAGCAATTAGGCACGCAATTAGGTAGGCAGGCAATTAGGCAGTCACGCAATTAGGCAGTCAGGCAATTAGGCGTTTAATTAGGCAGGCAGGGAATTGGACAGGCAAAATGCCAGACAATTAAGCAGGAAATTAGGAAGGCAATTATGCAGGCAAATAGCCAATCAATAAGCAGGCAATTAGGCAATTAATTCGGCAGGCAATTAGGCATTTAATTAGGCAGTAAATTAGGCAGGCAAATAGGCAGGCAGTTAGGCAGTAATTAAGAAGGCAATTAGGCATTTACTTAGGCAGGCAATTAGGCATTTAATTAGCAGGCAATAAAGCAGTTAATTAGGCAGTTAATCAGGCAGGCAATTAAGCAGTTTATAAGCCAGGCAGGCAATTTAGCAGGTAATTAGGCAGGCAATTAGGCAGTTAATAAGGCAGGCAATTAGGCAGAAAATTTGGAAGCAATTAGGCAGGCAATTAGGCTGGCAATAAGGCAGGCAATTGGGCAGTTAATTAGGTAGGCTATTAGGCAATCAAGCAATATGGCAGGCAATTAAGCAGTTAATTAGGCAGGCAAATAGGCAGATAATTAGGCAGGCAATAAGTCAGGCAATTAAGCAGGCATTTAGACAGGTAGGCAATTTGGCAGGCAATTCGGTAGGCAATTAAGCAGGCAATTGGGCAGGCAATAAGGCAGTTAATTAGACAGGCAATTAAGCAGGCAAATAGGCAGGCAATTAGGCAGTTAATAAGTCAGGCAATTAGGTAGGCAGTTGGGTAGGCAGTTAGGCATGCAATAAGGCAGTTAATTAGGCAGGCAATTAGGCAGGCAATTAGGAAGGCAATAAGGCAGGCAAATAGGCAGGCATATTGACAGCCAATTAGGCAGGCAATTAGGAAGTTAATTAGGCAGATGATTAGGCAGGAAATTTGGCAGGCAATAAGGCAGGCAAATAGGCAGGCAACTAATTAGCCAGGCAATTAGGCAGGCAATTAGGCAAGCAATTAAGCAGGCAATTAGGCAATTAATTAGGCAAGCAATTAGGCAGGCAGGCAATTAGGCAGGCAGATAATAAGGGAGGCAATTAAGCAGTTAATTAGGCAGGCATGCAATTTGGCAGGTAATAATGCAGGCAATAAGGAAAGCAATTAAGCAGGAAATTAGGCAGGCAATTAAGCAGATAATTAAGCACATAATTAGGCAGGCAATAAGGCAGGCAATTAGGTAGTTAATTAGTCAAGCAAATAGGCAGGCAATTAGGCAGGCAATTAGGTAGTTAATTAGGCAGGCAATTATGCAGGTGATTAGGCAAGCAATTAGTTAGATAAATAGGCAGGCAATGAAGCAGTTAATTAGGCCCGCAATAAGGCAGGCAATTAATAATGTAATTAGGCAGGCAGGCAATTAGGCAGGCAATTAAGCAGTTAATTAGGCAAGCAGGCAATTGGGCAGGTAATAAGGCAGACAATTAGATAGGCAGGCAATTTGGCATGCAGGCAATAAGGCAGGCAATTAGGCAGTTAATTAGGCATGCAAATAGGCAGATAATTAGGCAGGCAATTAGGCAGGCAATTAGGCAGGCAATTAGGCAGCTATTTAGGCAGTTAATTGGACCTTGCAATTATCCAGTTTATTAAGCAGGCAATTAGGCAGGCAATTAGGCAGGTAGGCAATTAGGCACGCAATAAGGTAGGCAGGCAATTAGGCAGTCAATTAAACAGGCAGGCAATTAGGCACGCAATTAGGTAGGCAGGCAATTAGGCAGTCAGGCAATTAGGCAGTTAATGAGGCAGGCAGGGAATTTGGCAGACAATAAGGCAGACAATAAAGCAGGCAATTAGAAAGGCAATTAAGCAGGCAATTAGACAAGCAATTAGGCAGTCAATTAGGCAGTTAATTAGGCAGGCAATTAAGCAGGGAATAAGGCAGTTAATTAGGCAGGCACTTAGGCAGATGATTACGTAGGCAATTAGGCAGGCAATAAGGCAGTTAATTAGGCAAGCAATTACGCAGCTAATTAGGCAGGCAATTAGGCAGTTAATTAGGCAGGCAGGCAATTTGGCAAGTAATTTTGCAGGCAATTAGGCAGGCAATTAGACAGGCAATTAGGCAGCTATTTAGGCAGTTAATTGGACCTTGCAATTAGGCAGTTTATTAAGCAGGCAATTAGGCAGGCAATTAGGCAGGCAATTAGGCAGGTAGGCAATTAATCAGTTAATAAGGAAGGCTAAAAGGCAGGCAATTAGGCAGGCAATTAGGCAGGCATATAAACAGTTAATTAGGCAGTCAATTAGGCAGTTAATTATGCATGCCATTAGGCAGTTAATTAGGCAAGCAATTAGGCAGAAAATTAGGCAAACAATTTAGCAGGTTATTAGGCAAGCAATTAGGCAGGCAATTAGGAAGGCAGGCAATTAGGCAGGTTATTAGGCAAGCAATTAGGCAGGCAACTAGAAAGGCAGGCAATTAGGCAGGCAATTAGGCAGGCAATTAGGCAGGCAATTAGGCAGGCAATTAAGGAGTTAATTAGGCAGGCAGGCAATTTGGCATGTAATAAGGCAGGCAATTAGGCAGGTAATTAGGCAGACAATTAGGCAGTCAATTAAACAGTCAAGCAATTAGGTACGCAATTGGGTAGGCAGGCAATTAGGCAGTTAATTAGACAGGCAGGCAATTAGGCAGGTAAATAAATTAGGCAGGCAATTAGTCAGGCTATTAAGCAGGCAATTAGACAGGCAGACAATTAGGCAGCAAGGTAATTAGTCAGGCAATTAGGCAGGCAATTAAGCAGGAAATTAGGCAGGCAAGCAATTTGGCAGGTAATTAGGCAGGCAATAAGGTAAGCAATTAAGCAGGCAATTAGGCAGGCAATTAGGCAGGCAAGTAGGCAGGCAATTGAGCAGATAATTAAGCAGATAATTAGGCAGGCAATAAGGCAGGCAATTAGGCAGTTAATTAGGCAAGCAAATAGGCAGGCAATTAGGTAGTTAATTAGGCAGGCAATTATGCAGGTAATTAGGCAAGCAATTAGTTAGATAGATAGGCAGGCAATAAAACAGTTAATTAGGCCCGCAATAAGGCAGGCAATAAAAAATGTAATTAGGCAGGCAATTAGGCAGGCAATTAAGCAGTTAATTAGGCAAGCAGGCAATTTGGCAGGTAATAAAGCAGGCAATTAGGCAGGCAATTAGGCAGGAAATTAGGCAGGCAATAAGGCAGGCAATTAGGCAGGCAGGCAATTAGGCATGCAATTAAGAAGTTAATTAGGCAGGCAGGCAATTTGGCATGTAATAAGAGAGGCAATTAGGCAGGAAATTAGGCAGTCAATTAAACAGTCTGGCAATTAGGTACGCAATTAGGTAGGCAAGCAATTAGGCAGTTAATTAGACAGGCAGGCAATTAGGTAGGTAAATAAATTAGGCAGGCAATTAGGCAGGCAATTAAGCAGACAATTAGATAGGCAATTTGGCAGGCAGGCAATAATGCAGGCAATTAGGCAAGCAATTAGGCAGGCAATTAGGCAGGCAATGAAGCAGGCAATTAAAAAGTTTATTAGGCAGGCAATTAGCAGGCAATGAGGCAGGCAATTAGGCAGTTAATTAGGCAGGCAATTAGGCAGATAATTAGGCAGGCAATTGGGCAGGCAATTAGGCATGCAATTAGGCAGATAATAAGTCAGGCAATTAGGCAGTTAATTAGAACCGCAATTAGGCAGGCAATTAGGTGGCACGGCAGGTAGATAATTAATCAGGCAATTAGGCAGGCAATTTGGCAGTTAATTAGGCTGTCAGTTAGTCAGTTAATTAGACAGGCAATTAGGCAGTTAATTAAGCAGGCAATTAGGCAGTTAATTAATCAGGCAATTAGGCAGTTAATAAGACAGGCTTATAGGCAGGCAAATAGGCAGTCAATTAGGCAGGCGATTAGGAAGGATAATAGCCAGTTAATTAAGCAGGCAATTAGACAGTTAATAAGGCAGGCAATTAGGAAGGCAATTAAGCAGGCAATTAACCAGGTAGGCAGGCAATTAGGCAGGCAGCTAGGCAGGCAATTAGGCAGGCAATTAGGCAGTTAATTAGGCAGGCAATAAGGCAGGCAATTAGGCAGTTAATTAGGCAGGCAAATAGGTAGTTTATTAGGAAGGCAATTAGGCAGGCAATTTTGCAGTTAATTAAGCAGGCAATTAGGCAGTAAATTAAGCAGGCAGTTAGGCAGTAAACTAGGGAAGCAATTAGGCAGGCAGGCAATTATGCATGCAATTAAGCAATAAATTAGGCAGGCAGGCAATTTGGCAGGTAATTAGGGAGACAATTAGGCAGATAATTATGCAAGCAATTAGGCAAGAACTAAGGCAGATAATTAGGCAGGCAATTAGGCAGTTAATGAGGCCCGCAATTAGGAAGGCAATTAAGAAGGCAGGCAATTAGCATACCTTTAGGCAGTAAATTAGGCAGGCAATTATGCAGGCAAAAAGGCAGGCAATTAGGCAGTTAATATGGCAGGCAATTAGGCAGGCAATAGAGCAAACAATTAGGCAGGCAATAAGACAGTTAATTAGGCAATCAATTAGGCAGGCAATTAGGCAGTTAATTAGGCAGGCAATTAGGCAGATAATTATGCAAGCAATTAGGCAAGAACTAAGGCAGATAATTAGGCAGGCAATTAGGCAGTTAATGAGGCCCGCAATTAGGAAGGCAATTAAGAAGGCAGGCAATTAGGCAGGCAATTAAGCAGTTAATTAGGCAAGCAGGCAATTTGGCAGGTAATTAGGCAGGCCATTAGCAGGCCATTAGCAGGCCATTAGGCAGCCAATTAGGCTGTTAATTAGGCAGGCAATTAGGCAGGCAATTAGGCAATTTATTACGCAGGCAATTGGGCAGGCCATTAGGTAGTTTATTAGGCAAGCAATAAGGCAGGCAATTAGGCAGACAATTATGCAGGCAATTAGGCAGTTAATTAGCAAGCAATTAGGCAGCTAGGCAATTAGGCAGGCAGGTTATAAAGCTGGCAATTAAGCAGTTAATTAGGCAGGCAAGCAATTTGGCAGGTAATTAGGCAGGCAATAAGGTAAGCTATTAAGCAGGCAATTAGGCAGGCAATTAGGCAGGCAAGTAGGCAGGCAATTGAGCAGATAATTAAGCAGATAATTAGGCAGGCAATAAGGCAGGCAATTAGGCAGTTAATTAGGCAAGCAAATAGGCAGGCAATTAGGTAGTTAATTAGGCAGGCAATTATGCAGGTAATTAGGCAAGCAATTAGTTAGATAGATAGGCAGGAAATAAAACAGTTAATTAGGCCCACAATAAGGCAGGCAATAAAAAATGTAATTAGGCAGGCAATTAGGCAGGCAATTAAGCAGTTAATTAGGCAAGCAGGCAATTTGGCAGGTAATAAGGCAGGCAATTAGGCAGGCAATTAGGCAGGAAATTAGGCAGGCAATTAGGCAGGCAATTAGGCAGTTAATTTGGCAGGCAATTAGGCAGTTAATTAGGCAGGCAATTAGGCAGTTAATTAGGCAGGCAATTAAGCAGGGAATTAGGCATTTAATTAGGCAGGCATTTAGGCAGATGATTACGCAGGCAATTAGAATGGAAATAAAGCAGTTAATTAGGCTGGCAGGCAATTTGGCAGGTAATTTGGCAGGCAATGAGGCAGGCAATTAGGCAGGCAATTAGATAGGCAGGCTATTTAGCAGGCTGGCAATAAGGCAGGAAATTAAGCAGTTTATTAGGCAGGCAATTTGGCAGGTAATTTGGCAGGCAATTAAGCAGTTAATTAGGCATGCAAATAGGCAGATAATTAGGCAGGCAATAAGGCAGGCAATTAGGCAGGCAATAAGGCAGTTAATTGGGCAAGCAATTAGGCAGTCAATAAAACAGGCAGGCAATTAGACATGTAATTAGGTAGGCAGGCAACTAGGCACATAATTAGGCATGGAGGGAATTTGGCAGGCAATAAGGCAGTCAATAAGACAGGCAATTAGGAAGGCAATTAAGCAGGCAATTAAACAAGCAATTAGGATGTCAATTAGGCAAATAATTAGGCAGGCAATTAGGCAGGCAATTAGGCAGGCAATTAGATAGGAAGGCAATTTAGCAGGCTGGCAATAAGGCAGGAAATTAAGCAGTTTATTAGGCAGGCAATTTGGCAGGTAATTTGGCAGGCAATTAAGCAGTTAATTAAGCATGCAAATAGGCAGATAATTAGGCAGGCAATAAGGCAGGCAATTAGGCAGGCAATAAGGCAGTTAATTGGGCAAGCAATTAGGCAGTCAATAAGGCAGGCAATTAGGAAGGCAATTAAGCAGGCAATTAAACAAGCAATTAGGATGTCAATTAGGCAAATAATTAGGCAGGCAATTAGGCAGTTAATAAGGCAGAAAATTAGGCAGGCAAATAGGCAGGCAGTTAGGCAGTTAATTAAGCTGACAATTAGGCAGGCAATTAGGCAGGCAATTAGGCAATCAAGCAATATGGCAGGCATTTAGGCAGGTATTAGGCAGGCAATTAAGCAGGCAATTAGGCAGTTAATTAGGCAAGCAATTAGGCAGGCAAATAGGCAGGTAATTAGGGAGGCAATTAAGCAGTTAATTAGGCACGCAAGCAATTTGGCAGATAATTAGGCAGGCAGGTAATTAGGGAGGCAATTAAGTAGTTAATTAGGCAAGCAATTTGGCAGGTAATTAGGCAGGCAATAAAGTAAGCAATTAAGCAGGAAATTATGGAGGCAATTAGGCAGGCAATTAAGCAGTTAATTAGGAAGGCTATTAGGCAGGCAATTAGGCAGTTATTAGGCAGTAAATTAAACAGGTGATTAGGCAGGCAGGCAATTAGGCAGGCAGGTAATTAGGCAGGCATGCAATTAGGCAGGTATGCAATAAGGCAGGCAATAAGTCAGGCAATAAGCAGGCATTTAGACAGGTAGGCAATTTGGCAGGCGATTCGGTAGGCAATTAAGCAGGAAATTGGGCAGGCAATAAGGCAGTTAATTAGACAGGCAATTAAGCAGGCAAATAGGCAGGCAATTAGGCAGTTAATAAGTCAGGCAGTTAGTTAGGCAGTTGGGTAGGATATTAGGCAGGCAATAAGGCAGTTAATTAGGCAGGCAATTAGACAGGCAATTAGGAAGGCAATAAGGCAGGCAACCAATTAGCCAGGCAATTAGGCAGGCAATTAGGCAGTTAATTAGGCAGGCAATGAAGCAAGCAATTAGGCAGTTAATTAGGCAGGCAATTAGGCAGTTAATTCGGCAGGCAATTAAGCAGGGAATAAGGCAGTTGATTAGGCAGGCAATTAGGCAGATGATTACGCAGGCAATTAGGCAGGCAATAAGGCAGGCAATTAGGCAGGCAATAAGGCAGTTAATTGGGCAAGCATTTAGGCAGTCAATAAAACAGGCAGGCAATTAGGCATGTAATTAGGTAGGCAGGCAACTAGGCACATAATTAGGCATGGAGGGAATTTGGCAGGCAATAAGGCAGTCAATAAGGCAGGCAATTAGGAAGGCAATTAAGCAGGCAATTAAACAAGCAATTAGGATGTCAATTAGGCAAATAATTAGGCAGGCAATTAGGCAGTTAATAAGGCAGAAAATTAGGCAGGCAAATAGGCAGGCAGTTAGGCAGTTAATTAAGCTGACAATTAGGCAGGCAATTAGGCAGGCAATTAGGCAATCAAGCAATATGGCAGGCATTTAGGCAGGTATTAGGCAGGCAATTAAGCAGGCAATTAGGCAGTTAATTAAGCAAGCAATTAGGCAGGCAAATAGGCAGGTAATTAGGGAGGCAATTAAGCAGTTAATTAGGCACGCAAGCAATTTGGCAGATAATTAGGCAGGCAGGTAATTAGGGAGGCAATTAAGTAGTTAATTAGGCAGGCAAGCAATTTGGCAGGTAATTAGGCAGGCAATAAGGTAAGCAATTAGGCAGGAAATTAGGCAGGCAATTAGGCAGGCAATTAAGCAGTTAATTAGGAAGGCTATTGTCAGGCAGTTAGGCAGTTAATTAGGCAAGCAATTAGACAGGCAATTAGGAAGGCAATAAGGCAGGCAACCAATTAGCCAGGCAATTAGGCAGGCAATTAGGCAGTTAATTAGGCAGGCAATGAAGCAAGCAATTAGGCAGTTAATTAGGCAGGCAATTAGGCAGTTAATTCGGCAGGCAATTAAGCAGGGAATAAGGCAGTTGATTAGGCAGGCAATTAGGCAGATGATTACGCAGGCAATTAGGCAGGCAATAAGGCAGTAAATTAGGCAAGTAATTACGCAGCTAATTAGGCAGGCAATTAAGCAGGCATATTGACAGCCAATTGGGCAGGCAAGCAGGCAGTTAATTAGGCAGATATTTAGGCAGGAAATTTGGCAGGCAATAAGGCAGGCAAATAGGCAGGCAACCAATTAGCCAGGCAATTAGGCAGGCAATTAGGCAGTTAATTAGGCAGGCAATTAGGCAGTTAATTCGGCAGGCATTAAGCAGGGAATAAGGCAGTTGATTAGGCAGGCAATTAGGCAGATGATTACGCAGGCAATTAGGCAGGCAATTAGGCAGATGATTAGGCAGGCAATTAGGCATGCAATTAGGCAGTTAATTAGGCAAGCAATTAGGCATGTATGCAATTAGGCAGGCAATAAGTCAGGCAATAAGCAGGCATTTAGACAGGTAGGCAATTTGGCAGGCGATTCGGTAGGCAATTAAGCAGGCAATTGGGCAGGCAATAAGGCAGTTAATTAGACAGGCAATTAAGCAGGGAATAAGGCAGGCAATTAGGCAGTTAATTAGGCAGGCAATGAGGCAGGCAATTAAGAAGTAAATAAGGCAGGCAATTTGGCATGTAATAATGCAGGCAATTAGGCAGGCATTTAGGCAGGCAATTAGGCAGTCAATTAAACAGTCAGGCAATTAGGCACGCAATTAGGTAGGCAGGCAATTAGGCAGTATTTTAGACAGGCAGGCAATTAGGCAGGTAAATAAATTAGGCAGGCAATTAGGCAGGTAAATAAATTAGGCAGGCAATTAGTCAGGCTATTAAGCAGGCAATTAGACAGGCAGACAATTAGGCAGGTAGGTAATTAGTCAGGCAATTAGGCAGGAAATTAAGCAGGCAATTAGATAGGCAGGCAATTTGGCAGGCAGGCAATAATGCAGGCAATTAGGCAAGCAATTAGGCAGTTAATTAGGCAGGCAATTAGGCAGGCCTTGAAGCAGGCAATAAGGCAGTTAAATAGGCAGGCAATTAGGCAGTTAATTAGGCAGGCAATTAGGCAGGCAATTAGGCAGGCAGGCAATTAGGCAGGTAGACAATTAGGCAGTTAATAAGGAAGGCAAAAAGGCAGGCAATTAGGCAGGCAATTAGGCAGGCAATTAGGTAGGCATTTAGACAGTTAATTAGGCAGTCAATTAGGCAGTCAATTAGGCAATCAATTAGGCAGTTAAGAAGGCAGGCAATTAGGCAGGCAATTAGTTAGGCTATTAGGCAAGCAATTAGGCAGTCAATTAAACAGTCAGGTTATTATTCACGCAATTAGGTAGGCAGGCAATTAGGCAGTTGATTAGACAGGCAGGCAATTAGGCAGGTAAATAAATTAGGCAGGATATTAGTCAGGCTATTAAGCAGGCAATTAGACAGGGAGACAATTAGGCAGGTAGGTAAATAGTCAGGCAATTAGGCAGGCAATTAAGCAGGCAATTAGATAGGCAGGCAATTTGGCAGGCAGGCAATAAGGCAGGCAATTAGGCAAGCAATTAGGCAGACAAATAGGCAGTTAGTCAGGCAGGCAATTAGGCAGGCAATTAGGCAGGTAATTAGGCAATCAAGCAATATGGCATGCCATTATGCAGTTAATTAGGCAAGCAATTAGGCAGGAAATTAGGCAGGCAATTAGGCAGGTTATTAGGCAAGCAATTATGCAGGCAATTAGGTAGACAGGCAATTAGGCAGTCAATTAGGCAGTTAATTAGGCAGGCAATTAAGCAGGGAATAAGCCAGTTAATTAGGCAGGCACTTAGGCAGATGATTACGTAGGCAATTAGGCACGCAATAAGGCAGTTAATTAGGCAAGCAATTACGCAGCTAATTAGGCAGGCAATTAGGCAGTTAATTAGGCAGGCAGGCAATTTGGCAAGTAATTTTGCAGGCAATTAGGCAGGCAATTAGACAGGCAATTAGGCAGCTATTTAGGCAGTTAATTGGGCCTTGCAATTAGGCAGTTTATTAAGCAGGCAATTAGGCAGGCAATTAGGCAGGTAGGCAATTAATCAGTTAATAAGGAAGGCTAAAAGGCAGGCAATTAGGCAGGCAATTAGGCAGGCATATAAACAGTTAATTAGGCAGTCAATTAGTCAGTTAATTATGCATGCCATTAGGCAGTTAATTTGGCAAGCAATTAGGCAGAAATTTAGGCAAACAATTTAGCAGGTTATTAGGCAAGCAATTAGGCAGGCAAATAGGAAGGCAGGCAATTAGGCAGGTTATTAGGCAAGCAATTAGGCAGGCAACTAGAAAAGCAGGCAATTAGGCAGGCAATTAGGCAGGCAATTAAGCAGGCAATTAGGCAGGTAATTAAGGAGTTAATTAGGCAGGCAGGCAATTTGGCATGTAATAAGGCAGGCAATTAGGCAGGCAATTAGGCAGACAATTAGGCAGTCAATTAAACAGTCAGGCAATTAGGTACGCAATTGGGTAGGCAGGCAATTAGGCAGTTAATTAGACAGGCAGGCAATTAGGCAGGTAAATAAATTAGGCAGGCAATTAGTCAGGCTATTAAGCAGGCAATTAGACAGGCAGACAATTAGGCAGCAAGGTAATTAGTCAGGCAATTAGGCAGGCAATTAAGCAGGAAATTAGGCAGTTAATTAGGCAAGCAATTAGGTAGGCAGGCAATTAGGCAGGCAGGTAATTAGGCAGGCAATTAAGCAGTTAATTAGGTAGGCAAGCAATTTGGCAGGTAACTAGGCAGGCAATAAGGTAAGCAATTAAGCAGGCAATTAGGCAGGCAATTAGGCAGGCAATTAGAAAGGCAATAAGGCAGGCAATTTGGCAGTTAATTAGGCAGTTAATTAGGCAGGTAATAAGGCAGATAATTAGGCAGGCAATTGGGCAGGCAATTAGGCATGCAATTAGGCAGATAATTAGGCAGGTAATAAGGCAGATAATTAGGCAGGAAATTGGGCAGGCAATTAGGCATGCAATTAGGCAGATAATTAGGCAGTTAATTAGGCCCGCAATTAATCAGTTAATTAGGCCCGCAATTAGGCAGGCAATTAAGCAGTTAATTAGGCAAGCAGCAATTTGACAGGTAATTAGGCAGGCAATTAGGCAGGTAATTAGGCAGTTAATTAGGCAGTTAATTAGGCAGGCAATTAGGCAGTTAATTAGGCAGGCAATTAGGCAGGCAAATAGGTAGTTTATTTGGCAAGCAATAAGGCAGGCAATTAGGCAGAAAATTAGGCAGGCAATTAAGCAGGAAATTAGGCAGTTAATTAGGCAAGCAATTAGGTAGGCAGGCAATTAGGCAGGCAGGTAATTAGGCAGGCAATTAAGCAGTTAATTTGGTAGTTAAGCAATTTGGCAGGTAACTAGGCAGGCAATAAGGTAAGCAATTAAGCAGGCAATTAGGCAGGCAATTAGGCAGGTAATTAAGCAGTTAATTAGGCAGGCAATTAGGCAGGCAATAAGGCAGGCAATTGGGTAGTTAATTGGGCAGCCAATTAGACAGATAATTAGGCAGGCAATTGGGTAGGCAATTAGGTAGTTTATTAGGCAAGCAATAAGGCAGGCAATTAGGCAGAAAATTAGGCATGCAATTGAGCAGGCAATTAGGCAGTTAATTAGGCAAGCAATTGGGTAGGCAGGCAATTGGGCAGGCAGGTAATTAGGCAGGCAATTAAGCAGTTAATTAGGTAGGCAGGCAATTTGGCAGGTAACTAGGCAAGCAATAAGGTAAGCAATTAAGCAGGCAATTAGGCAGGCAATCTGGCAGGCAATTAAGCAGTTAATTAGGCAGGCAATTAGGCAGGCAATTAGGTAGTTAATTGGGCAGGCAATTAGACAGATAATTAGCAGGCTATTGGGTAAGCAATTAGGCAAGCAATTAGGCAGATAATTAGGCAGGCGATAAAGCAGTTAATTAGGCAGTTAAATAGGCATACAATTAGGCAGTTAATTAGGCAGGCAATAATCAGGCAATTAGGCAGGCAATAAGGCAGTTAATTAGGCAAGCAATTAGGCAGGCTATTTGGCAGTTAATTAGGCAGGCAATTAGGCAGATAGTTAGGCAGGCAATAAGGCAGTTAATTAGGCCCGCAATTAGGCAGGCAATTAAGCAGGTTATTAAGGCAGGCAGGTAATAAGGCAGTTAATTAGGTAGGCAATTAGGCAGTTAATTAGGCAAGCAATTAGGCAGGCAATTAGGTAGTTTATTAGGCAAGCAGTTAGGCAGACAATTAGGCAGGCAATAAGGTAGGCAATTAGGCAGTTAATTAGGCAAGCAATTAGGCAGACAGGCAATTAGGCAGGCTTGTAATTAGATAGGCAATTAAGCAGTAATTAGGCAGGCAATTAGGCAGTTAATTAGGCAGGCAATGAAGCAGGCAGTTAGGCAGTTAATTTGGCAGGCAATTAAGCAGTTAATTAAGGCAGGCAATTAAGAAGGGAATAAGGCAGTTAATTAGGCAGGCAATTAGGCAGATATTTAGGCAGGCTATAAGGCAGTTAATTAGGCCCGCAATTAGGCAGGCAATTAAGCAAGCAATTAGGCAGTTAATTAGGCAAGCAATTAGGCAGTTAGTTAGGCAGGCAATTAGGCAGGCAATGAGGCAGGCAATCAGGCAGTTAATTAGGAAGGCAATTAAGCAGTTAATTAGGCAGGCAATTAAGCAGTTAATAAGACAGGCTTATAGGCAGGCAAATAGGCAGTCAATTAGGCAGGCAATTAGGAACGATAATAGCCAGTTAATTAAGCAGGCAATTAGACAGTTAATAAGGCAGGCAATTAGGAAGGCAATTAAGCAGGCAATTAACCAGGTAGGCAGGCAATTAGGCAGGCAGCTAGGCAGGCAATTAGGCAGTTAATTAGGCAGGCAATAAGGCAGGCAATTAGGCAGTTAATTAGGCAGGCAAATAGGTAGTTTATTAGGAAGGCAATTAGGCAGGCAATTAGGCAGTTAATTAAGCAGGCAATTAGGCAGTTAATTAGGCAGGCAATTAGGCAGTAAACTAGGGAAGCAATTAGGCAGGCAGGCAATTATGCATGCAATTAAGCAATAAATTAGGCAGGCAGGCAATTTGGCAGGTAATTAGGGAGACAATTAGGCAGGCAATTAGGCAGGCAATTAGCATACCTTTAGGCAGTTAATTAGGCAGGCAATTATGCAGGCAAAAAGGCAGGCAATTAGGCAGTTAATATGGCAGGCAATTAGGCAGAGCAATAGAGCAAACAATTAGGCAGGCAATAAGACAGTTAATTAGGCAATCAATTAGGCAGGCAATTAGGCAGTTAATTAGGCAGGCAATTAGGCAGATAATTAGGCAAGCAATTAGGCAAGAACTAAGGCAGATAATTAGGCAGGCAATTAGGCAGTTAATCAGGCCCGCAATAAGGAAGGCAATTAAGAAGGCAGGCAATTAGGCAGGCAATTAAGCAGTTAATTAGGCAAGCAGCGCAATTTGGCAGGTAAATTAGGCAGGTCCATTAGCAGGCCATTAGGCAGCCAATTAGGCTTTTAATTAGGCAGGCAATTAGGCTGGCAATTAGGCAATTTATTACGCAGGCAATTGGGCAGGCCATTAGGTAGTTTATTAGGCAAGCAATAAGGCAGGCAATTAGGCAGACAATTATGCAGGCAATTAGGCAGTTAATTTAGCAAGCAATTAGGCAGCTAGGCAATTAGGCAGGCAGGTAAAAAAAGCAGGCAATTAAGCAGTTAATTAGGCAGGCAAAGCAATTTGGCAGGTAATAAGGCAGGCAATAAGGTAAGCAATTAAGCAGGCAATTAGGCAGGCAATTAGGCAGGCAAGTAGGCAGGCAATTGAGCAGATAATTAAGCAGATAATTAGGCAGGCAATAAGGCAGGCAATTAGGCAGTTAATTAGGCAAGCAAATAGGCAGGCAATTAGGTAGTTAATTAGGCAGGCAATTATGCAGGTAATTAGGCAAGCAATTAGTTAGATAGATAGGCAGGCAATAAAACAGTTAATTAGGCCCGCAATAAGGCAGGCAATAAAAAAATGTAATTAGGCAGGCAATTAGGCAGGCAATTAAGCAGTTAATTAGGCAAGCAGGCAATTTGGCAGGTAATAAGGCAGGCAATTAGGCAGGCAATTAGGCAGGAAATTAGGCAGGCAATAAGGCAGGCAATTAGGCAGGCAGGCAATTAGGCATGCAATTAAGAAGTTAATTAGGCAGGCAGGGCAATTTGGCATGTAATAAGGGAAGCAATTAGGCAGGAAATTAGGCAGTCAATTAAAACAGTCTGGCAATTAGGTACGCAATTAGGTAGGCAAGCAATTAGGCAGTTAATTAGACAGGCATGCAATTAGGTAGGTAAATAAATTAGGCAGGCAATTAGGCAGGCAATTAAGCAGACAATTAGATAGGCAATTTGGCAGGCAGGCAATAATGCAGGCAATTAGGCAAGCAATTAGGCAGGCAATTAGGCAGGCAATGAAAGCAGGCAATTAAAAAGTTAATTAGGCAGGCAAATTAGCAGGCAATGAGGCAGGCAATTAGGCAGTTAATTAGGCAGGCAATTAGGCAGATAATTAGGAGGCAATTGGGCATGCAATTAGGCATGCAATTAGGCAGATAATAAGTCAGGCAATTAGGCAGTTAATTAGAACCGCAATTAGGCAGGCAATTAGGTGGCACGGCAGGTAGATAATTAATCAGGCAATTAGGCACGCCAATTTGGCAGTTAATTAGGCTGTCAGTTAGTCAGTTAATTAGACAGGCAATTAGGCAGTTAATTAAGCAGGCAATTAGGCAGTTAATTAAGCAGGCAATTAGGCAGTTAATAAGACAGGCTTATAGGCAGGCAAATAGGCAGTCAATTAGGAAGGCGATTAGGAAGGATAATAGCCAGTTAATTAAGCAGGCAATTAGACAGTTAATAAGGCAGGCAATTAGGAAGGCAATTAAGCAGGCAATTAACAGGTAGGCAGGCAATTAGGCAGGCAGCTAGGCAGGCAATTAGGCAGGCAATTAGGCAGTTAATTAGGCAGGCAATAAGGCAGGCAATTAGGCAGTTAATTAGGCAGGCAAATAGGTAGTTTATTAGGAAGGCAATTGGGCAGGCAATTAGGTAGTTAATTAAGCAGGCAATTAGGCAGTTAATTAGGCAGGCAGTTAGGCAGTATAACTAGGGAAGCAATTAGGCAGGCAGGCAATTATGCATGCAATTAAGCAATAAATTAGGCAGGCAGGCAATTTGGCAGGTAATTAGGGAGACAATTAGGCAGGCAATTAGGCAGGCAATTAGCATACCTTTAGGCAGTAAATTAGGCAGGCAATTATGCAGGCAAAAAGGCAGGCAATTAGGCAGTTAATATGGCAGGCAATTAGGCAGGCAATAGAGCAAACAATTAGGCAGGCAATAAGACAGTTAATTAGGCAATCAATTAGGCAGGCAATTAGGCAGTTAATTAGGCAGGCAATTAGGCAGATAATTATGCAAGCAATTAGGCAAGAACTAAGGCAGATAATTAGGCAGGCAATTAGGCAGTTAATGAGGCCCGCAATTAGGAAGGCAATTAAGAAGGCAGGCAATTAGGCAGGCAATTAAGCAGTTAATTAGGCAAGCAGGCAATTTGGCAGGTAATTAGGCAGGCAATGAGGCAGGCAATTAGGTAGGTAGGTAATTAGACAGGCAATTAGGCAGTTCATTAGGCAGGCAGGCAATTTAGCAGGTAATTAGGCAGGCAATTAGGCAAGCAATTAGTCAGGCAATTAGGCAGGCAATTAGGCAGGCAATTAGTCAGATAATTAAGTGGGCAATTAGGCAGAAAATTTGGCAGGCAATTAGGCAGTTAATTAGTCAGGCTGGCAATTAGGCAGGCAATTAGGCAGGTAATTAGGCAATCAAGCAATATGGCATGCCATTATGCAGTTAATTAGGCAAGCAATTAGGCAGGAAATTAGGCAGGCAATTAGGCAGGTTATTAGGCAAGCAATTATGCAGGCAATTAGGTAGACAGGCAATTAGGCAGTCAATTAGGCAGTTAATTAGGCAGGCAATTAAGCAGGGAATAAGGCAGTTAATTAGGCAGGCACTTAGGCAGATGATTACGTAGGCAATTAGGCAGGCAATAAGGCAGTTAATTAGGCAAGCAATTACGCAGCTAATTAGGCAGGCAATTAGGCAGTTAATTAGGCAGGCAGGCAATTTGGCAAGTAATTTTGCAGGCAATTAGGCAGGCAATTAGACAAAGCAATTAGGCAGCTATTTAGGCAGTTAATTGGGCCTTGCAATTAGGCAGTTTATTAAGCAGGCAATTAGGCAGGCAATTAGGCAGGTAGGCAATTAATCAGTTAATAAGGAAGGCTAAAAGGCAGGCAATTAGGCAGGCAATTATGCAGGCATATAAACAGTTAATTAGGCAGTCAATTAGGCAGTTAATTATGCATGCCATTAGGCAGTTAATTAGGCAAGCAATTAGGCAGAAATTTAGGCAAACAATTTAGCAGGTTATTAGGCAAGCAATTAGGCAGGCAATTAGGAAGGCAGGCAATTAGGCAGGTTATTAGGCAAGCAATTAGGCAGGCAACTAGAAAGGCAGGCAATTAGGCAGGCAATTAGGCAGGCAATTAGGCAGGTAATTAAGGAGTTAATTAGGCAGGCAGGCAATTTGGCATGTTATAAGGCAGGCAATTAGGCAGGCAATTAGGCAGACAATTAGGCAGTCAATTAAACAGTCAGGCAATTAGGTACGCAATTGGGTAGGCAGGCAATTAGGCAGTTAATTAGACAGGCAGGCAGTTAGGCAGGTAAATAAATTAGGCAGGCAATTAGTCAGGCTATTAAGCAGGGCAATTAGACAGGCAGACAATTAGGCAGCAAGGGTAATTAGTCAGGCCAATTAGGCAGGTAATTAAGCAGGAATTTAGGCAGTTCATTAGGCAAGCAATTAGGTAGGCAGGCAATTAGGCAGGCAGGTAATTAGGCAGACAATTAAGCAGTTAATTAGGTAGGCAAGCAATTTGGCAGGTAAACTAGGCAGGCAATAAGGTAAGCAATTAAGCAGGCAATTCGGCCAGCAATTAGGCAGGCAATTAGGCAGGCAATAAGGCAGGCAATTTGGCAGTTAATTAGGCAGTTGATTAGGCAGGTAATAAAGGCAGATAATTAGGCAGGCAATTGGGCAGGCAATTAGGCATGCAATTAGGCAGATAATTAGGCAGGTAATAAGGCAGATAATTAGGCAGGCAATTGGGCAGGCAATTAGGCATGCAATTAGGCAGATAATTAGGCAGTTAATTAGGCCCGCAATTAGGCAGTTAATTAGGCCCGCAATTAGGCAGGCAATTAAAGCAGTTAATTAGGCAAGCAGCAATTTGACAGGTAATTAGGCAGGCAATTAGGCAGGTAATTATGCAGGTAATTAGGCAGTTAATTAGGCAGGCAATTAGGCAGTTAATTAGGCAGGCAATTAGGCAGGCAAATAGGTAGTTTATTTGGCAAGCAATAAGGCAGGCAATTAGGCAGAAAATTAGGCAGGCAATTAAGCAGGAAATTAGGCAGTTAATTAGGCAAGCAATTAGGTAGGCAGGCAATGAGGCAGGCAGGTAATTAGGCAGGTAATTAAGCAGTTAATTAGGTAGGCAAGCAATTTGGCAGGTAACTAGGCAGGCAATAAGGTAAGCAATTAAGCAGGCAATTAGGCAGGCAATTAGGCAGGCAATTAAGCAGTTAATTAGGCAGGCAATTAGGCAGGGCAATAAGGCAGGCAATTGGGTAGTTAATTGGGCAGCCAATTAGACAGATAATTAGGCAGGCAATTGGGTAGGCAATTAGGTAGTTTATTAGGCAAGCAATAAGGCAGGCAATTAGGCAGAAAAATTAGGCATGCAATTGAGCAGGCAATTAGGCAGTTAATTAGGCAAGCAATTGGGTAGGCAGGCAATTGGGCAAGCAGGTAATTAGGCAGACAATTAAGCAGTTAATTAGGTAGGCAGGCAATTTGGCAGGTAACTAGGCAGGCAATAAGGTTAGCAATTAAGCAGGCAATTCTGCAGGCAATTAGGCAGGCAATTAAGCAGTTAATTAGGCAGGCAATTAGGCAGGCAATAAGGCAGGCAATTAGGTAGTTAATTGGGCAGGCAATTAGACAGATAATTAGCAGGCTATTGGGTAAGCAATTAGGCAAGCAATTAGGCAGATAATTAGGCAGGCGATAAAGCAGTTAATTAGGCAGTTAAATAGGCATACAATTAGGCAGTTAATTAGGCAGGCAATAATCAGGCAATTAGGCAGGCAATTAGGCAGTTAATTAGGCAAGCAATTAGGCAGGCTATTTGGCAGTTAATTAGGCAGGCAATTAGGCAGATAGTTAGGCAGGCAATAAGGCAGTTAATTAGGCCCGCAATTAGGCAGGCAATTAAGCAGGTTATTAAGGCAGGCAGGTAATAAGGCAGCAATAAGGCAGTTAATTAGGTAGGCAATTAGGCAGTTAATTAGGCAAGCAATTAGGCAGGCAATTAGGTAGTTTATTAGGCAAGCAGTTAGGCAGACAATAAGGCAGGCAATAAGGTAGGCAATTAGGCAGTTAATTAGGCAAGCAATTAGGCAGACAGGCAATTAGGCAGGCTTGTAATTAGATAGGCAATTAAGCAGTAATTAGGCAGGCAATTAGGCAGTTAATTAGGCAGGCAATGAAGCAGGCAGTTAGGCAGTTAATTTGGCAGGCAATTAAGCAGTTAATTAAGGCAGGCAATTAAGAAGGGAATAAGGCAGTTAATTAGGCAGGCAATTAGGCAGATAGTTAGGCAGGCTATAAGGCAGTTAATTAGGCCCGCAATTAGGCAGGCAATTAAGCAAGCAATTAGGCAGTTAATTAGGCAAGCAATTAGGAAGGCAATTAGGCAGTTAGTTAGGCAGGCAATTAGGCAGGCAATGAGGCAGGCAATCAGGCAGTTAATTAGGAAGGCAATTAAGCAGTTAATTAGGCAGGCAATTAAGCAGTTAATAAGACAGACTTATAGGCAGGCAAATAGGCAGTCAATTAGGCAGGCAATTAGGAAGGATAATAGCCAGTTAATTAAGCAGGCAATTAGACAGTTAATAAGGCATGCAATTAGGAAGGCAATTAAGCAGGCAATTAACCAGGTAGGCAGGCAATTAGGCAGGCAGCTAGGCAGGCAATTAGGCAGTTAATTAGGCAGGCAATAAGGCAGGCAATTAGGCAGTTAATTAGGCAGGCAAATAGGTAGTTTATTAGGAAGGCAATTAGGCAGGCAATTAGGCAGTTAATTAAGCAGGCAATTAGGCAGTTAATTAGGCAGGCAATTAGGCAGTAAACTAGGGAAGCAATTAGGCAGGCAGGCAATTATGCATGCAATTAAGCAATAAATTAGGCAGGCAGGCAATTTGGCAGGTAATTAGGGAGACAATTAGGCAGGCAATTAGCATACCTTTAGGCAGTTAATTAGGCAGGCAATTATGCAGGCAAAAAAGGCAGGCAATTAGGCAGTTAATATGGCAGGCAATTAGGCAGGCAATAGAGCAAACAATTAGGCAGGCAATAAGACAGTTAATTAGGCAATCAATTAGGCAGGCAATTAGGCAGTTAATTAGGCAGGCAATTAGGCAGATAATTAGGCAAGCAATTAGGCAAGAACTAAGGCAGATAATTAGGCAGGCAATTAGGCAGTTAATCAGGCCCCGCAATAAGGAAGGCAATTAAGAAGGCAGGCAATTAGGCAGGCAATTAAGCAGTTAATTAGGCAAGCAGGTAATTTGGCAGGTAATTAGGGCAGGCCATTAGCAGGCCATTAGGCAGCCAATTAGGCTGTTAATTAGGCAGGCAATTAGGCAGGCAATTAGGCAATTTATTACGCAGGCAATTGGGCAGGCCATTAGGTAGTTTATTAGGCAAGCAATAAGGCAGGCAATTAGGCAGACAATTATGCAGGCAATTAGGCAGTTAATTAGCAAGCAATTAGGCAGCTAGGCAATTAGACAGGCAGGTAAAAAAGCAGGCAATTAAGCAGTTAATTAGGCAGGCAAGCAATTTGGCAGGTAATTAGGCAGGCAATAAGGTAAGCAATTAAGCAGGCAATTAGGCAGGCAATTAGGCAGGCAAGTAGGCACGCAATTGAGCAGATAATTAAGCAGATAATTAGGCAGGCAATAAGGCAGGCAATTAGGCAGTTAATTAGGCAAGCAAATAGGCAGGCAATTAGGTAGTTAATTAGGCAGGCAATTATGCAGGTAATTAGGCAAGCAATTTAGTTAGATAGATAGGCAGGCAATAAAACAGTTAATTAGGCCCGCAATAAGGCAGGCAATAAAAAATGTAATTAGGCAGGCAATTAGGCAGGCAATTAAGCAGTTAATTAGGCAAGCAGGCAATTTGGCAGGTAATAAGGCAGGCAATTAGGCAGGCAATTAGGCAGGAAATTAGGCAGGCAATAAGGCAGGCAATTAGGCAGGCAGGCAATTAGGCATGCAATTAAGAAGTTAATTAGGCAGGCAGGGCAATTTGGCATGTAATAAGGGAGGCAATTAGGCAGGAAATTAGGCAGTCAATTAAACAGTCTGGCAATTAGGTACGCAATTAGGGTAGGCAAGCAATTAGGCAGTTAATTAGACAGGCAGGCAATTAGGTAGGTAAATAAATAAGGCAGGCAATTAGGCAGGCAATTAAGCAGACAATTAGATAGGCAATTTGGCAGGCAGGCAATAATGCAGGCAATTATGCAAGCAATTAGGCAGGCAATTAGGCAGGCAATGAAGCAGGCAATTAAAAAGTTAATTAGGCAGGCAATTAGCAGGCAATGAGGCAGGCAATTAGGCAGTTAATTAGGCAGGCAATTAGGCATGCAATTAGGCAGATAATAAGTCAGGCAATTAGGCAGTTAATTAGAACCGCAATTAGGCAGGCAATTAGGTGGCACGGCAGGTAGGTAATTAATCAGGCAATATGGCAGGCAATTTGGGCAGTTAATTAGGCTGTCAGTTAGTCAGTTAATTAGACAGGCAATTAGGCAGTTAATTAAGCAGGCAATTAGGCAGTTAATTAAGCAGGCAATTAGGCAGTTAATAAGACAGGCTTATAGGCAGGCAAATAGGCAGTCAATTAGGCAGGCGATTAGGAAGGATAATAGCCAGTTAATTAAGCAGGCAATTAGACAGTAAATAAGGCAGGCAATTAGGAAGGCAATTAAGCAGGCAATTAACCTGGTAGGCAGGCAATTAGGCAGGCAGCTAGGCAGGCAATTAGGCAGGCAATTAGGCAGTTAATTAGGCAGGCAATAAGGCAGGCAATTAGGCAGTTAATTAGGCAGGCAAATAGGTAGTTTATTAGGAAGGCAATTAGGCAGGCAATTTTGCAGTTAATTAAGCAGGCAATTAGGCAGTAAATTAAGCAGGAAGTTAGGCAGTAAACTAGGGAAGCAATTAGGCAGGCAGGCAATTATGCATGCAATTAAGCAATAAATTAGGCAGGCAGGCAATTTGGCAGGTAATTAGGGAGACAATTAGGCAGGCAATTAGGCAGGCAATTAGCATACCTTTAGGCAGTAAATTAGGCAGGCAATTATGCAGGCAAAAAGGCAGGCAATTAGGCAGTTAATATGGCAGGCAAT